>NC_052508.1:45152464-45381745 GCF_014356525.2 Nilaparvata lugens
AGTAGACGAATAGTTCGTCACTGCGTTCCAGTACGGTGTTCTCCTTGCACATATATTTTGCACAAACAGCACAGTCAAACTTTTTTTGCACATAATGTATCACTACTCCACTCAGGTATGTAACCGCACTGGCTCTTAAAACCGAATCTCCCTCATCGTATTGGGTAGTTTTGACGTAGATGGTGGATTTGGCATCTTTAACATCATGGATTGATTAGCAGATTCAGCCGTTAGCAGTTTAGCAGTTTCTTCTAAAAGGTCATGAAGATTATTTCAAAATCGATTTACGATTTTAGTTTAGCAGATTAGCAGTTTCTTCTAAAAGGTCATGAAGATTATTTCAAAATCGATTTACGATTTTAGTTTTGCTCTTAATTCTCTACTTATAATTTTGTATTATATCAAGCAAAGGAAATACATTTACGACAAAAATACACATACATAATAACAGGGGTAGGTAAATCTTTTTAAAGAGTATCAATCAATTTCCTCCTTATAATATACAATGAAACTGGATGTTATTTTACTGAATGCTAAGAAGATTATAACTCTTATAAGTTTATAATGAGAGAAATTCATTGAATTTTCAAATTACTCCCTCTTCCCCAATCTCCCGCTAGACGGCTAGCCTAACAGCATTTAGTTCATATGCAAAATTAGAACTTTCCACTATGGGTACAGTCCATGAAAAAGGTTGACAACCATTGGCTATTCAATGAAAACAAAAAGCAACTGAAATAATATTATTAAGGTTAACAATCTTTGGCTATTCAATGAAAAAAGTAACTGAAACAATATTATTGTTAATGAGCAGTTTTGACATCATTTATTAAAATCATTTTAGAACAATAATAGAGAAATATAATGCTGCATTACAAAGCACCTCAAGAACATGTCATGATTAAAATTATTCCATGCTCTTTCTCAATTTTTAAGTTCAAAATCGCAATATTATGGATTAAATTAGATTGATTTAAATTTTTTCAATTATTGAATTGAAGTACATAAGGTAATAAAGTTTGGTTTATATTACATTTTTATAATGGACAACAGTTTATCTGGCTACTCATTCACTTATTGTTTTCTAGTTCTTGTTGATTAGAAATAAAAATTAATCCTCTTGTCACTGGAGACGCAGCATTCATGCGATCTGGAGAGTTGAGAGTAGCAAGTGATTAGAATAAGAAAAATGAATGTCTAGTCTATGTATTATTAGCAAAACAATGACATGCATGCATGCCTCAAGCCATAAATCCTGTCAGCAGTTGTTTTGTTGGTGGGAGAGAGTGGTGTGAACTGGTTTGTTGGAGAGGGAAGTGTAGGATGCCAATGACTCCCCACTACGTCCCCCTACAACAGTACTAATCAAGCTCAGACAGAAATCGTCCTTTGCGTATACAAGCGCTTTCTACCGGTATAAGTGATACTACACATTAGGCGAAACAATAGTCGGTAAGAATGTTCCCTCTGATCCCTTCTCTGTGACCTACCATCAATACTATTACAATGCGGTGCTTCCTAAGGCCTCTTTCACACGATAGGAGACGTGCAACTTGAACACTGAACAGTGTTCTCGTTTTTTTGTCGAAGTACATTGAGTCAAATCGTGTCTTTCACATGGTGACTCCTATCCAGGAACCTCGTTTTGTCACGTCTTTTCCCCTTGAGGCAAGCAGAGGCAAGATCTAACAACTGTGCCGACGTTTCCACAAAGTATGACTCATCACTTTTTTCTCAAAGTCTAACTTCCTTAAAAATATAGATAGAAGATTTCTGATTTCGGATTTGGATTCAGCGACCCCAAATTCTTTAAAGCGTAAGTCCCGTTTTCGAAAATATCCGAAAACAAGGAAGTTATGGCTGTTTTTAATAGAGCTTTCTATTATCATATAATTATACGGTAAAAACGAACAGGTACTGTACTATACAGTACGTAAGTACTCTAGCTATTATAATACAACTTACACTGTATTCGTGTAGGAAATTTGGTAGGTTATTTATCTTGATTTCTGAAAATACCCCAAAATAAGGGAGTAAGATAACTTTGAAAAACCAAAGTTTTCCTGCCGATTGAAGAAACATTAAAAATTAGTCTAAGACATATTATGTCTTAGAATAAAAACGTGTAACAAATATCAGATCACTATTCAAGCTATCAAGCTTTTCATAAATTTCATAAGTTTGTGTCGATGGTATATGACATAAAAGGCAAATGCTCGCGCTTGGTCCATAGTTCTACGACTGAGGAATGAGGATTTAGGTCAGCAACTAAAATCGACAAGCCATGATTGTCAATCTTACTCATGATACAAAGCTTTGTACTATGATACATGGTTTTCATTCCGTATCATTCTTTAATAAAAATAAAACAAGATTCTGGTTTCAAAAGCATCAAAGTCGCCAGGCTGGTCTGAGCTATTCATGACTTTTTTTCAGTATGCATTATCAACTCAGCAGTTCTAATACACAGACATCACTACTTGGAATGCCATGACATTTTCTATTCTCTCAATTCCTATTATTACCATAGATCGATTCAGATCAGCACAATGTTTATACTGTATGTTCATAATAGATTTTTCTGATTGTAAAAAGAAATAGTCAATAATTGCTGGGAATTTAAAGTGATATTCAACGATTTGAACCTGATAAATTGGATTGTTGAATGACAATTGAAATTCAGTGAATTTTACTGTACAACATTCCTTTTCCTCCTATTTTATTGGGTGATGAGTGGAGATGATTTATGATTTCATATTTGGATTCATCTTTTCATAGTTCAATATTTTTTTGGAAAACTAGAATTTTTAAAAATTAAAAATGTTTATGTATAAACTTCTCAGGTGTTCAAAAACTTCTTAAAACCTTTGCCTGTCCCTTTGTGAGGCAGGAGTATTATTATCTTAGTATGTACTATATAATCATATGATAATGGAAAGCTATATTAAAAACAGCTATAACTCCCTTGTTTTCGGGTATTTTTGAAAATGGGACTACGCTTTAAAGAATTTGAGGTCGCTGAATCCAAATCCGAAATCAGAAATCTTCTATCTATATTTTTAAGGAAGTTAGACTTTGAGAAAAAGTGATGAGTCATAGGTTTGAGCAAACGTCGGCATAGTTGTTGGATCTGTCGGCTTATTCGTAAGATCCCCATGTGAAAGTACAGGAGAGCTGCAAAATATGAAATATGATCTTCCGTAATATGATATTCCAGGAGCGAGGTCTCTGCCGTGTGAAACTGGCCTAACAGATGGCGGATTTTGGCGTCAGGGTATAGCCAAGTTTCTGTACTGTATGTATACTGTGTCTGGCACAGTATACATACAGTAAGGAAACTTGGCTATACCCTGACGCCAAAATCCGCCATCTTGTTAGGAAGCGCCGCATAGTAATAGTATTGATGGTAGGTTCGGATCACTTTAATAATCCGGATCAATTGATCTCGTTTACTGCCACGAGCCAATCAGAAGACCAGGATTGGAACTTCCCAAGGTCACGTGACGTGTTTAGTATTGTGGTCATGTAAAAAGCATTGGTAAGATAGGCATTTGATTACAAGTTTCCATTCTGTATCTATTCTGTGGTCCAGACGTGCGAATGCAAGCCCTTAAAGGTACGTTTTTACACCGTTTAAACATTTGGCAAAACAAAATATCCTACACCCAAAAATCATTAAGTGACGTATAGCTAAACAACAGACATCTTCTGAAATTCGAGCTTTTTCTCTTTTATTATTGAAAAAAATCATATCACTTATGTAGTTTTAATGACATAAATTTCACCACTCAATCCTCATCTTACCTTTAAAACCTTCCAGGTATCATAATTTTTCAGGTTAAGCCTTGTACACACGTCCATACAGATTCGCGCGAACAATCGTATGTACATATGCCTCAACATTCACTGTACGTCCTTGTGGACGCGATCCTCGTATGCCTCGGCATTCAAAAAGCTATCTGATTTGCAGACGACACGAAGACATTGTAGATGTAGATTTTCCACAACATGACAACAATGGCGTCATTCCACCATTGAAGATAGTTATCACAAATTGCAGCAGTATCATTTTATTTCAATGACTTATATAATAAAATCAAAAATAAAACTTGACAAACAATGTTGGTGGGTTGAACGATTGTAGGTTGAAGTAAGGAAATAAATTGCTACATGACATAAGATTGACAATTCAAACTTTATTAGGTTGTCAAAACATTATTTTGTTAATATACTGAATCTAATTCAACTAGTTATCTAAACAAAAATGATATCATCATGAGGGAAGCAATAACTCCACAAGAACGATTGGCTCTAACTTTGAGATTCTTGGCATTAGGTGATTCATTTGTTGGTTCCCAATATCTATTCTGAATCTCAAAAAAAGAAAATTTCTACAATAATTCCAGAAGTTTTGATGACCTAATCAAAGCACTTAACACTGTCTCACAAAATTGACAGTCTTCTTTAAGGAAATTAGCAATAAATTCAATCAAATACTGAATTGCTGCCCATTTTGAACTAACTCTGCTCATACACATGACAAAACAAGATTCTCCAAAAGATTAGCTTCGAGATTTACCTTTAAGGGGATACACTAGTTCAAAGTTTGAATAAATCTCTCTATAGATAGCCTAGCTATCTAAAACGTATATCATATTGAAGATTACAATTTTAATTAACAACTCTGATTGATAACATGAAACAAACACAAGATGATTTGATAGCCACAGTAAAATAATATTTGAGCTATACTTTCTTGTAGGAACCCTGTAGAGAAGCTTTTTACACTTAAATTATGCAGTTCTAAATTTGTTAATCATGATACAAATTATATACTCCATGCATGTTTCTATTTAAATATTTGACAATCCACATATCCTACAAAATTACAAAAATCCTACAATTTACAATTAGTTATCGGATCACAATTTGATTATTGTCATTCAATCAACCTAATTCATTGGAATTAGGTTATGACGCCTTCAATGTTTACGTTTTGCCTCACCCGTATTGCAAAATCGCGTCCACACGTACATTCAATGCTCGCCTGAGGCGCCTTTGAGCACGCCAAAATACCGACAGGGATCCGGTTCGCCCACATGCCTCAGCGAACAGTGTCCAGACGTGCGAATGCAAGCCCATACACGTATGCTCACCCGAGGCAAACGTACGTGTGTACACCGTTTTATGCTTATACTCATTCAGTTTGACTGTACGTCAGCTTATGATTTTTTTGGATGCGATATTTTGTTCTTCAAAAACACATGTTGGAGTTGGAAAATTGTCATCACTTTATCAGCGCAGATTTCAAGGTTATGATATGAAATAACCATACAATATTATGTAATACTGCATTGATCTGTGATCAGATAGCCTACTTATTTATTATTCTAAATTTCAAAATAGTTCGATCAACAGTGCTTCCGACTCGTCTGTTATTTTTTGTTTATCTTGTCTGTCGTAATTTAGCTACAGTAGCCTACCGTATTGTGAAAGTGTGGAGAGACTGTTAACATTGAACTCACCTACCGGTGTATAAATAATCCTTATTTTTTAAACTATTTTGTTTATATCTCTAATAGAATGATTAGACAGTTTCGTGCGCTTATATTGGGTGCTCCAGGATCTGGAAAAGGTACGATATCATCTAGAATTATTAGAAAGTTTGATATAAAGCACATAGCTAGCGGCGATATTTTGAGAAACAATATTCTCAACAAAACTGAATTAGGTAATACTGCTAAAACTTACATGGATAAAGGACAGCTTGTGCCAAACGATATTATGGTTAATTTGATTACTGACGAGCTAAATCAAAACTCCAAAGTCAACTGGTTATTAGACGGGTTTCCTAGGACTAGGACGCAGGCAGAAATCCTTAGTAAAAAAGTGCAGGTGGATGTTGCATTAAATCTTGTGGTTCCATTTGATGTTATAATTGCAAGAATTCAACAAAGATGGATACATGCTCCTAGCGGCCGTGTGTACAACACAGATTTCAACGCACCCAAAGTCCCCGGCCATGACGACATCACCGGGGAGAAGTTGGTTCAGAGGGATGACGACAAGCCTGAGGCCGTCTCCAAGAGGTTAGAAATTTATTCTCAAACTGTCAAGCCGGTTCTTGATTTTTACAAAGACGCTGGCATCCTGGAAGAATTTCATGGTAAGACGTCTGATGAGATGTGGCCCCTTATATTCAAATTTCTCTCTTCTCGAACGCCTTGTAAAGCTGATTTAAATGATGCAAAGTAGGAACAAATCCAAATTTGAGCAGGTAAATTTGTTATTTCTTTTGTCTAGATTGATTTAAAAAATTATTATATCCAGCTACTTTCATCATAATTGTTATTCTAGTCAATCTCATATTGCTTAGTACAAAATTCATAGGCTATAAATTCTATTGTTCAATCACATCTTTTGCTCTAGAAAATAAGAATAATATGTGTTTGCTGGGTTCAGGCTCTGTTATCAGTGTGTTGTAGCAGTTACACAGGACTTGGCTGTTCATGGACTAAAATTTTCTTCTATTAAATGTGGTAAAACTGTACATTCCCCCAAAATTTTTGATCAACTACTAGCCTACGTTACTTATTAAACTTTTAAATTTTAATAAAAAATTAAACTTGTATTATACCATTGCTTTGATCTAAATCCGGCTCCACATGTAACAGAAAATCTGGATGCGCTCCTAAATAAGGCCCAGTCCCAAGGGGAAAATTAACGTGATGGATGTGAAAATCTTCAGTTTTATTCATTCATATTTTTCAGATTTTTCTTGAGATAGACCTTCAGATGTTTTATGCTGGCAAAATCAACACCAACATTTTTCATCACACCACGCAAATAAAAAAGTTCAAGGTTCTTTCACTTAAAAACTTTAGTTTAAACTCAAATGCTCAAACACTAATTTGTTTTGATAAATTGTATATTTTTCCTATATGATAGATTTATTTACAAAAAATGTGATACAGTAACACAAATAAATTGTAATTTAGAACGTGAATAATATTGTATCAGATAAAATTGTGTATCATAGTTTTAGAAAAATGTATGATCTATTTTTATAAAATAGAGTAGCCTATTGTTCAGTATTTATTGTAACTATGAAAAAAGTATATTTTGTTATAACTGAGGTAACTTAATTTAGGGTACTTATTCTTCAAAAATGAACATTTTTTTCAAATAGAGCAGGTCTAGGCCTAGCTATTCCAGTCTGAAAGCCCTTAACACTATTGAAATGTATAATCGCATTCTAAAATCCAATTGATCATCTTTTATCAATATCCATTTTTTAATTCTTTTCACAAATAAAAAGTAGTAAATAAAGAGGGAATCATGAGATTATGATAATTATTATATTGCTACCTACATAATAATAGTATGATCAATAATTGGATAAAAACACACATATGTTGTCAAATTCTACACAGTTTTATGGTACGGTTCTACAATATTGACAATGACTCAGTCGAATTTTTATAAATTATGATCAATTGAACAGAATTCGAAGGTTACTTTTAGCAGTAGCAGTAGGCTACTTTTGCTATCAATAATAAATACATCACCCTGAAGATATTAAGCACTACGAATTTTGTATATTGACAAGAGAAAATACTAGTAGGATAATCTCAAAGGTAGAAAATCGAATGCTAAATCTTATGGAGTTATTTTATATTTTGTTAATATTTACAAGTTTGTTAAGTTTTACTTTTATTTCAGAATGTAATTCTGATATCTTCATGATTGTGAAGAGAGGACTTTTGTTAGTTGAAAAACACACTGAAGATCTGTTTTGAAAACACATACTAGGTAATTCACCAATTTTCTGTTGTAAAACATTTAGTTAATATTGTTGTTTACTGAGTTTGAAATGTTAGGAGCTGTATAAAATGTAGACATGTATAGATCAATGTATTTATCAATAGTAAACTTAGATAAACTTCTCATAACACATTCTTGAATTAATTGTATACGGTAATTCATGACAATTATTAATTTCATTTGGATATGATGTTTTCCAATTTGCTACTTGATGAAAACTTTACTTCTAGGCTTATTGAAATTAATCTCGTTCCGGTACAAGGAATTCTAAGGAAGTTTAATTGTCAAATTGCTCAACAGATATCAGTATTCCACATTAAGATAATGCAATTATTATAGTTCAAAATCATTATCGTCTAGTAGCAGAAAATTGATCGGTTATGGGGACATAATCCATTAAGCAAAAGGCTTATTAGGGTAATTTCTTTTTCATCTCTCAATCTTCTTGAACTGATATTTTGATTATTTTTATACAGCTAGACTTTTCATTGGTAATCCATGTAAAATTTCAAAGTAATTAGAAATACATGTTATTTTTCACTGATAAAGAAACTGGGCGGCTGATTTCCCAATAATGAGGAAGTATAATGAACTTTGAACTTGAGAATCATTTCAACATTGATAAAATTACTGGCTGAGAATAATATCAATTCTAATAAAATTACTGTATTTAGACCTGTTTTTGGGTATTGATGTGCAGTGTATAAATAATTATTTTTATTTATATGACGCACAATCCTATCTCTACCAAGTACAGATTTCACCACCGTACCTGTTACTATCTATAAAAAGTTACAATTGATTGAGGGCCTAGTATAAATCTCACATTGTCTTGTGAGATTTAGTATTACAGTATGGGAAGATCAAACATAAAATTTACAGGTAGTGTAATGTAGCCGATTTCATGCCAATAAAAACTCATATCACTTGGTAGCATGGGAGTGTTGAATGTTATCATTTTGAATAATATTTCATAGTAGCCATTGAACAATAATACGACCAATATCTAGAAACTTCCCAATAATTGAAAATGAGAACTTTTTTCTATAATAAATAATTTATAGTTCCTAAACTATTTATATACTCCTGCATGAGATAGAGGAGATTCTATTTAGATGCGGTTAGTTGATGCTAATTTAATTGATTTTCGTTGTACCATTGTATAGATTACATTAATATAATCCAAATGAACCATTTAGCCAAGTTTTCTATTCATTTTTTCTATAAATTAAAATAAAGTATGATATTCTAAACATAATAGTGTTTTCAATAATTACTAATAAGAAAAAAGTAATTTTGAATACCCTATAATCTGTTCTGGGAGCCGAGAGATAATGTAATTCTGCACATTTTATACTCTCTGGTTGCCATAAAAGCAACTATAGTTTACTTATACTATAGTGAACTGGTGTTTGCAAATCCAGCAATTAACATTGGATTTGAGTCATCACTTTTATAAGCACAAAAATGCAAGCTTGTTGACTTTGATGAATCGACTTTAGTGAACACTGTTACCAAAAAATTACCACCAGATTTTTTCTGTTGTCTTGTATTGTAGGTGTTTCAATAAACTGTGCAATATTTGTGAAATTGATTCATTTTTATTTCATCCAATTTTTGTTTTCAATATTGTTGCTTTACTGTTATTAAGTTGCAAAAATTCTTGTGATTCAGTTAGAATGGTTCATCTTATCCTTCCTAGCTATTATCCTGATAATAAACATAGACAACCCCTTAACACAGTTAATTGGTTTAGTTGGCTCATTTCTATAATAATATTATAGAAAAGAGCCAACTAAACCAATTCACTAAAACTAAACCGATGTCTATAGTGAGGTCCATGTTATAATGGCAGTGGATAAAGATAGAAGAATAGCGATGCCGATTCTCTCCATTAATTAATTATATTTCTACACTGTCAAAAACTTAATTGGCATCGTTGTGGACCTAGAAAAGGATAGTACCACCAGCTTTGTCGAATGATAGACAAGGATAGCAAAACTGAAGTTGATCAAATACTGTCATTATAACGTGGACCTCACTATAGGTAAAACCAGTCCCTGGCAATGGCATAGTTCCACCGTTTGCAACCAGAGTCGCTTGAATCGTTTCCACAACCAACTGATGAATATATGCGCTCGATACATAGATATATGATTTACAGTGTTGCCGTATTGACTCATCACAGTCTTAAAAACAAATGGCGTTTGGTTCTTCTTGCTCCCTATTCATAATAATATATAATTTATTGTGCTTGGCAACTGTCCAAGTGTAGTTGGACAGCGTTCAACTGAAGGGGCTATTAGGAATGATACTATCGATAGTCAGACAGTCACTCTCGATCAGACACGATCTGACTCTGACAGGATCAGAGAGAGTAGTCACTCGTTCTCTTTCACGAATCTTATTTACATAGCCTACTATCGCCTCTCTCCCTTCCTTTTCTTTTTGTCCATAATATAAAATGATTCTCCCTTCTGTCTCACCTTTATAATCATAAGATTCATCGTCCACATTTATAAAAAGGTGTTTATGCAGGTGTCTAGCAATGACTAACCTACTGTTACCTGTTACTGTAGGCTTACCAAATAATTCAAAATATTACAGTAAGAGCTATTTCATTATTACATTTCATTTTTTAAAATAAAAAGTAAGTTGAAGTCTCATACATATGAGATACTTTATTCATCAAATGTAATAAGCCTTGGTATTTCTCAAACTGAGGATTGTTAATTTTTGGTTAATTTTAATGAGTTGTACGTGGTTATGAAAAATGTATTGATTACAAAGTTAGGTGGAAAGAAGGCCACATACATAAGTTGAAGTCTCATACATATGAAATACTTTATTCATCAAATGTAATAAGCTTAAGTATGTAATCAGCTTGTAATAAGCTGAAATAATCAAATGTAATAAGCTTAAGCTTGTAATCAAGCCGTAATAAGCCTTAGTATTTCTCAAACTGAGAAATTGTTAATTTTAATGAGTTGTACGTGGTTATGAAAAATGTATTGATTACAAAGTTTGGTGGAAAGAAGGCCACATATTGTAGTGCGACCATAATTATAATATACTATTATTAGGTGTCTAATCACATCCAGTTAATCTTTGTAATCAATCCTTTATCCTGTTCTATTCTCAATTTACAGTCAAGAATTATATTAAATTGTAACTTCTGTGTAAGCTGCAAAGTAGCATGGAATTAATTATATTTTAGTGCTGTCTCTTTATAAAATTTGCAATTTATTATTTTTGCAAATCTTGTTTTGTTATGTGGATAGTAATAGAATAACTTTTTTATCTGATTACGTGACGAAATTAGGACATTAATGTCCACTCTACCACTTAACCACATAATAATGGCAGAGGATTGTACATTTTTCATCAAATCTATAATTCTAATTTCTTGGATCTTCATGGAGGTACCAACTTTATAATTCCCCCTAGTAAAACTAGCTGAGAATTAAAATGAAACCAACTTTATAATTCCCTCTAGTAAAACTAGCTACACACGTTTCAAGACACTCCCAGTCCATTATTTTGTTTTTGGCCAGAGGAGGGTGAATCAACTCAGAGAATGGAAATGACCGTGAAGTATTTCTATTCATAATTTCCACCCTCGGCCAAAATCTGCCTGCAAACGTGACTTTCAAAAACGGAAAAGAATTCTGTGAGAGCATTTCTCAGTCGTTCTATTCGATGAAATTTGGCAGGAATATTCATTTTTCAACTGTGCGTTGATGTATACAAAAGTTTTTTTGAAATTTTGCATTTTAAGGATAATATGAAAAGAAAAGGAATTCCTCCATACTCTGATATCACTATATATATGATATCACTATCTTCTTTGAAGATAGGATCAATCAGGCTATAGAATTATTCATAATCAATCATCTGACAAGTGGATTATTCATTGAATGCATTACACACTACACAGATGTCTGGTCATGTCTATTTCTATAAGGTAGGGTTTCAATATTTTTTATGATGCGTGCCCATCAGTATCAATATTCTCACATTTGAAAAACAAATTTAAAAGGTAATTGAAAATAAAATAAAAAAATGATTAAATGAACTAAATAATGCTGAAGAAATTATAATATTCTTGATTGAAAAAAATTAATTTAAAATAGTTGAGAAATATTATTAACAGATGGAAAGATTATAATGGAACTGGATAAATTATGGGAGACAAATTCAAAAGTGAACTGAGTTTATTAACATAAGTGATTTTTTGATCTTGGAGAAAACAAATAACAGTTTTTAAGAGTAAATTATCATTCAACTGTGAATCGTGATTCAACTGAATCAACTAGAACAGGTGACATAAGATTTTATCAGTTTGAATGATTTTAAGAACATTTCCCATGAAAATTGAATCGTCCATGGATTGATAATAATGAGTAGAAAATGTAATTTCTACATTGTTATTTCTACATTTGTATTTCTACATTTCAATTTCAGCATTGGAAAGTCAAGAGAAATACTATAGTTCAATATTAAATTTTCTTCACCTCTAGAGCTGCTTTCATCCATAGTAACCTGTTATCCATTTGTCATTTTATATGTATAAATTTATGCAACAATAAATATTTCAACTGAAAATAATTTTAAAACTTTCAAGTTGCTCCAAGCACCATATTATTTTTATGGTTTGTATAAATATTTTTGTAGAGACTTTTGTAGAAGTGAAAATCGAAAAGACCTACTGTAACTCTATTTCTGACTTTTTAAAATATGTAAACTGAATTTTGGTTGCAGAGACAAGGTTCATTATAATTTATGACTCAATTAAAATAATAAATTCAAAAATTTTGCAATTTTTTCATTTGTTTATCACCAACTATCTATTTACTAACATTTACTTTACAAGTAAGTTTGCATATGAATTTTATCACAAACTCTACTTAATCTGGGAAGCAATTAATTCCAATAATAAAATTATGAGGTAAAACAGTTGCATCTATAATTTGAGAGCAGCTTTGCATTTTATTTCAAATAGATTACTTGTTTGATGATCACTGGTTTATTCATTCAAAAAGTTGGAGATCACATTGAAAACACTGTTAATTAATGTTGAGATTCAAAGTCTCGCTGCTTTCTCTAAATCTATAGTGTACAGTCATTATTAATTAATTAAACATTATAATATTTATGTATGGTAATTATATTAAAGTCAAATCAATTCTAGTAATTCTAATCATCATTAGTGAGCCAAGTTTTATCAACTTGGGCCTCTCTGTCACACAATTAATTCCCACTCACTCACACCTTCTCACAACATGCTGTGTTCAGTCATTGACAGAGAATCTTGTCAAACGAGTCGCTCTCTGTTTCACACTTCATTCCTACTCGCTCACACCAACTCACGCCCAATCTGGCAACACTGTGAAAGTGCTCACTGTTGCAGTATATTTATAGATGATAGTTGAGCTGTGATAATTGCTCAGTGATTCTAGCCCTCCAAAGTGAATGTCGCAGTAAGATGGGTTACGCGCACGCCCATTGCACATCTGTATAGGACTTATTTTATCTGTGGTAAAACCATCAATATGTGAAAAACATTAAACAGTAAACATCAATGTTCGATATTAAAACATCGATGTATTAATACCCATCCCTAATCCCACCAGAACCAATCAGACAAGCCTTCATTTTGAAAAAGCCTTCTCTGATTTGGTTCTCTCCTGGCATTTAATCATGATTAAAATTAAACCGACTTTCGTGCAACCAAGCCAATGACTTTATTATCAGAAGTCGTGAAATTTCAATTTTCCATTCATTGACCACAATTATTCTACTAGGAGAGCAGAAATATAATATATTAATATATATAATATAATAAAACATAGACAACCCCTTAACACAATGAATTGGTTTAGTTGGCTCTTTTCTATAATAAAATAGAATTTCTATAATAATAGAAATGAGCCAACTAAACCAATTCACTGTGTTAAGGGGTTGTCTATGTTTTATTATATTATATATATTAATATATTATATTTCTGCTCTCCTAGTAGAATAATTGAACATAGACAACCCCTTAACACAGTGAATTGGTTTAGTTGGCTCATTTCTATTATTATAGAAATTCTATTTTATTATAGAAAAGAGCCAACTAAACAAATTCATTGAGAGGGAGAGGTTTATGAAAAATATGTACCAATAACTCAATTAACTTCCGAAATAATTGAGTTCCAATCTATACCAAAATACTAATACTCTGTAAGCTTATTAATAGAAGTAATGTGGGTTCAATCAAATTAATTTCACTCTGTTTTATCAATTTTAAAAGAATAAGTGTAAGGTATCATTATACTGTACATTATCATTTGCACTATATTAATATTAATAAAAATATATACATCCATCGTTTCTGACATGTCTTTTGAGTATGTATTCATTCAAAATTATTTGATCATTCTTATCATCCATTTAATAAAAAAAAAGTAATATTATTAGTTCAACATTATTATCTTTACAAATTTTGGACAAAAGAATACCGTCTTAATTCGTTTTATATTAAACAAATATTCAAATCTATAAAACAATATTTTAGAATATTGGATTTTCTCTTTTAAATTCGATTAACTATCAATCTTTGTTGCTAAATGTCAAGTCTGATTAACTACAAACAATTATTTATAAACTTTCATTATGGCTGCTGCCAATAAATAATATTTCTCTATTGTTAGCTACTTTTCATAGCTCTGTCCCTTTCTTTTACATGTACATAGAAAAGGACATTGATTTTCACTATCTGAGTCACTCAAAGGATATAATAGTATTCATAGGGTTGACTTGATTATACCAGGTCCTATTCTACAATGAAGCTCCAAAACCTGGTACAATCGAACTACTGGGCTAATCGAGACAGAATGCTTTGATTAACCCAGTAGTTCGATTGTACCAGGTGGTATAAACAAAACCTGGTCTAATCGAGACACAGAACCTGGTGTAATCGAACTACTGGGCTAATCGAAGCATTCTGTCTCGATTAGCCCAGTAGTTCAATTATACCAGGTCGTCTAACCGATACCTGATCTAATCGACACACAGGACCTGGTCTAATCGAGACATGGCCATGTCTCAATTGTATAAGCCAGTACCTACAGTAAAACGTCGATAATTTGGACGTCAAAAATCCGGACCGTCAATAATCTGGATTCGCCTCTGGCAAGAAATAAAATTTTCGTACCTTATGCCCTCGGCGCTAAGCTCCTCACTTTAGAGCGGGCGACGGGAGAATGGTGCGAAGCAAGGATAAATTGAGAAATGTTTAATTTATATACCTTATACTCTAACTACCAATAATTTATTGAATACTGTATATGCAATTTTAACTGTTTCTTGAATAGTGCGTGCTGACCATTTTTTCAATTTAATTTCAATAATCCGGATAATTTGATAATCCGGATGGGGTCCGGTCCCAAATAATCCAGATTATTGACGTTCTACTGTACAAAGAAATCTATCCATCTTGGAGAAAAAAGTCTCAGTTACAAAATGAAGATTAGATCTTTATCTACAACTTCTTCACTCTTAAAACTTTCCTACCCTAAAAATAAAAAAACTTTCTCGATTAGGATTTGTATTGGTGTCTCATCTCAGAATGTGTTTAAAGCATCGTCTGATAAAGTTCCTTATAAAAACTGAATAAAAGCACCAAATACATGTTTTTTGGATTGTTCGAATCACAAAATATCATTTATAAAGTGAGCCAATTTTCAAAAATGTTCATGAATATTCAGATTTAGAAAAGACATTGACAATAAAGATATACGCTTCAGCCGGGCGGGCTCTATTTTTATGGTAGCGTAGCTACGGACTGTACTTTATAATATATAACAACTCGTGCTTCTGCCATTACAGTTTATATGACACCTGGTACAATCGAACTAATGGGCTAATCAAAACATTCCGTCTCGTTTAGCCCACATCTCGATTATACCAGGTCCTGTGTCTCGATTAGACCAGGTATCGTTTAGATGACCTGGTATAAGCGAACTACTGGGTAAATCGAGACAGAATGCTTCGATTAACCCAGTAGTTCGATTATACCAGGTCCTGGTCTAATCGGGAAAGTCCGACCTGGGGTAATCGAACACCTGGTCTAATCGAAATACACCCGTCTTCTTAATCATCCATAAAAACGTACATTTTGTCAAAATTAAAAACCATGGGCGTTTGAAAACATCGATGTTTACTGTTCGATGTTTTTCACTAAGGTGAAAAAACATCAATGTTTGTCTTTCGATATCCATCCCTAGCTGAGATTCAACAATTTTTTTGCAAATGAGCCCAAATCTAATTTATTCATTTATTAGACATTGAAAATTCTGAAACAGAGTTGTCTAGATGTCTAAGCATAGGCAACCATCAACACAGTGAATTGGATGCTTGTATATTTAACCGTCGTAAAATGACGTCGAAGGAGTCGCCGCAGTTCCGCCAGCCCTGAAAGCCACCACTTTCCAAAAAAATGGTCAGTTTTTATGCACGCCACCAAAGTGGAATAGTGAAAGACAAACTGGGTCTATTCCTATTTTACATCTATCATTTTTCAGCAGCACTGAACCTGTATTCCTCTTAGCTTGTAGTAACATTAAAAATGCTGAAAAGTAAAAAGGCCTATTAAAAGTGTTCATTATAGGAGCTATTATTAGTTTCAGTAATATTACTATATTGGGGAATTCCATCATATTCAGGGAATCAAATTTATTAAAACATGTCCAATATCATTTTTTGTCGAATCTCCTTCTAGTATCTAACTATTGAAAACAAAACTAAGATATTTATAGACTAAGTGTTCATATCAGAGAAGATGGTCAATTTGAGTTATCTATTTAATAGGTTAGTTCTAATATTATTAATGATCATTATCCTGGCTCTACTCAACTGAAAAATTCTATTGACCGAACCGTTGACTGGTTGACCAGTTACTGGGAATTGATAGTTGAATATGATGAATAAAATGGAATACTATTTATTACTTATACAAAAATGTTAATATTATATTGAAATAAATATTCCTATCTAGATAAATTATATTTTACAGCTCTGTAGAAAGATGCCACTTTTGATGAGTTGGAAAACGTTGTCAACGTTCGGTAAATAGAATTTTTCGGCCGGGGGTGGTGGATTTCCGCGAGTAAACCAAGCTTGTGTGCGTGAAGCGACAAGCTGGATCGAAAAAAAGACCTATAGTGAGGTCCACGTTATAATGGCAGTGGATAAAGATAGAAGAATAGCGATGCCGATTCTCTGCATTAATTAATTTTATTTCTACACTGTCAAAAATATAATTGGCATGATTGTGGACCTAGAAAAGGATAGTACCACCAGCTTTGTCGAATGATAGACATGGATAGCAAAACCAAAGTTGATCAAATACTGCCATTATAACGTGAGCCTCACTATAGTTTGTCGTCGTTCCAGTTTGACGAAATTGTCCAATTTGTCCCTTTTTTTTGTTTGTGCAGGTTTTCTGCGACCCCCGTCGAAGCATTTCCAGAAGAACCAATTGGGCATATGTAGTAAGGCTATAGTGAGGTCCACGGTATTTAGATAAAAATACTTCTTTTTCTATTTACCGTGGTGAGGTCCATGTTATAATGGCAGAGTGTGATTTGCAATGGTGTTGCTATCCTTGTCTATCAGTCGATAAAGCAGATAGCGCTATCTCTTTCACGCTTTGCGATGTTGCCACATCGTTTATCAACAATGTAGAAATTCAAATAATTGACAAAATATTTGATCTCAATCATAAAAATTTATTATCACATCTTTAAAAAAAATATTTTCTTGACAAATAAAATATTTTCAACTATTTCCAACAATAATGAACAGTTAAATTCATCAGATATACCAGTACCAGCTGTTGATAATGGTTCCTTAGAAGACCTATACAAATAATTATCACTCCCCTATCATTGAGAAACTGGAAAATGTTGAAAAAAATTATCACCTAATGAAAGAGAGTATATATATATATATATATATATATTTATTGTATAGTATCCATATTGCATTCATTAATTACTGAAGAATGAAATAATAATTTACAATTATTTGAATTTAGCTTAGCTCATATTCATCCTAAAATGGAAAGAATATGGAATTCTGTGTGATTCATCGTACATCGCAGACGATCTACAGCTATGAAAACATTGAATATTTTTCTTTGAAACCATTGAAGCATTTCTTTGAAACCAGCTATGAAAACATTGACTATTTTTCTTTGAAACACTGATATAACCTTTTTTTAATTGAATTCATTGTTACGAATGATAAATTGATAGGAGCTATAAATATTTTCTAATTCAAATGAAATAACTTCTGAAAAAAATAATGATTGGATAAATACCAATATTGAATTATTGTTGACCAAGAACTCAGTACATCGACAATTCATTCAACTAATTCTGTATTGATGGAATTATAATCATTTTCTCTATTGATAATCAATTTCTTCAACTAATCATCAACTAACTGAAAAAAGTACTTCAATTTCCATGAATTTATTAATAGATCTATATAAATCTAAAGTGTGGGTCATATCTAAATTCACAAAGAGTTCGATTCTTGTTGGCAAGATAGATGTTATTCAATGCAGAAATCATTGTTATTTTACTAAAAGATAGGATAAAATGATTAGTTCTCTTCCAGGGGGAGTTGACAACCAACAAAACTCATTTTCATTTGAAGAAATAATATCAAAAAGGTGCATAGGACCTTACTTTTTCGTTCAGCTTGCCAAAATACCCCTCATTTCAATATTAAAATTTTCGACTGACTGTACAGTGAGTCAATCATTCTATCAAGGCTTGAATAATTTTGAAATTTTAATTAAATAAAAATGATAGAGAATAATTATCATGTAGATATCAACACCTTTATTTAAAGACATATTAACTGCATGCGTTTTCATATTGCCGATACAGCATTGATGAAACTGTAGACGTTTAAGTTATTTAGCAGTCTTAAAAAACAGTGGGTCTTCAGGAAAACGAAGTTCAAAACTATGGTTCTCCTAAACATATGTTTTTGAGATAATTTCTTTGATGCAGCTGTTTCACATTCACCATTACAAATTATAAGGAGTTTGTGAAAATAAAAATATTTATTGATTACCAAAACAATACTATTATTATATCAATGATAATAATTAATTATTAAAACAATACTTTTATTATATCAATAATAATATTATTAAACATATTTATCAATAATCAGAACAATATTATTGAGGTTGAGTGGAATCAGGTAGAAAGCAATAATAGAACAGATGTTCTTTTATGAATTTCTATCATATTATTTTGTTATTTCCAATGATTACAACATATGTTAGAATATCACATGTCAATAAATAAATATTATCTCATTTCCATAAGGCACTCACCTTACAATGTTCATAACCTTACTTAATAGGATCCTTTTTCATCCTTTGAAACCCTTAAAGGCAAAATATCTCAAAATCCGTTCTTAGTGCGCGTCTAGCATGTTTGAAGAATATTTGTGCAAAGTTTCAAGTCTGTAGGACAATTAGTTTGAGCTGTAGTGTGATTTTACATCAAAATTTTCGAAAAATGCCCTCTCCTGGACTCCCCTGTGCTCCTGATCGGAATTTTTCTGCATAGATCTAATGTTTTTTCGTAGCTGAACAAAAAAGTTCTTCATGACTTTGCTGTGCAATGAGCGGTTAAAAAGTACAAAATTTTGGGGGGGGCCCAGCTCCCTCAGGGGGGCAAATTTCTGAAAATCCTTTCTTAGTGGATGTTTTCAGGCTACCATAAACAATCGTGCAAAATCTCAAGTTTTTAGGCTCAGTAGTTTGGGCTGTGGTGTGATTTCAGTCTGTAGGGGCTTAGCCTTTTATAAATTATATTTTACAGCTCTGTAGAAAGATGCCACTTTTGATGAGTTGGAAAACGTTGTCAACGTTTGGTCAATAGAATTTTTCGGCCGGGGGTGGTGGATTTTCGCGAGTAAACCAAGCTTGTGTGCGTGAAGCGACAAGCTGGATCGAAAAAAAGACCTTTAGTGAGGTCCACGTTATAATGACAGTGGATAAAGATTCTCTGCATTAATTAATTAGATAGAAGAATAGCGATGCCGATTCTCTGCATTAATTAATTTTATTTCCACACTGTCAAAAACATAATTGGCATGATTGTGGACCTAGAAAAGGATAGTACCACCAGCTTTGTCGAATGATAGACATGGATAGCAAAACCAAAGTTGATCAAATACTGTCATTATAACGTGAACCTCACTATAGTTTGTCGTCGTCCCAGTTTGACGAAATTGTCCAATTTGTCCCTTTTTTGTTTGTGCAGGTTTTCAAGGCTGGTGGTTTTCTGCGACCCCCGTCGAAGCATTTCCAGAAGAACCAACTGGGCAAATGTAGTAAGGCTATAGTGAGGTCCACGGTATTTAGATAAAAATACTTCTTCTTCTATTTACCGTGGTGAGGTCCATGTTATAATGGCAGAGTGTGATTTGCAATGGTGTTGCTATCCTTGTCTATCAGTCGATAAAGCAGATAGCGCTATCTCTTTCACGCTTTGCAATGTTGCCACATCGTTTATCAACAATGTAGAAATTTAAATAATTGACAAAATATTTAATCTCAATCATAAAAATTTATTATCACATCTTTAAAAAAAATATTTTCTTGACAAACAAAATATTTTCAACTATTTCCAACAATAATGAACAGTTAAATTCATCAGATATACCAGTATCAGCTGTTTGGGTGGCTAGGCTGAGATCTGGCAACCCTTTTCTCCTATCTTCCTACACTGCCATTATAACGTGGACCTCACTATAGCTTCACACACATTCATGTTTTACTTTCCTTGCCCTATTACCATAGTATAAGTATTGCTTTCCGAAAAAAATTAAGGTACCCCAATTTCTAAATTTCTATACGTTTCAAGGTCCCCTGAGTCCAAAAAAGTGGTTTTGTGTATTGGTCTGTATATGTGTGTGTGTGTGTGTATGAGTGTATGTGCATCTGTGTACAGGATATCTCATCTCCCAATTAACGGATTGACTTGAAATTTGGAACGTAATGTCCTTACAATATAAGGATCCGACACGAACAATTTCGATCAAATGCGATTAAAGATGGCGGCTGAAATGGCGAAAATGTTGTCAAAAACAGGGTTCTTTGCGTTTTCTCGAAAACGGCTCCAACGATTTTGATTAAAGTTATACCTAAAATAGTCATCGATAAGCTCTATCAACTGCCACAAGTCCCATGTCAGTAAAAATTTCAGGAGCTCCGCCCCATCTATGCAAATTTTAATTTTAGATTCTCAATTATCAGGCTTCAGATACAATTTAAACAGAAAATTTCGAGTGGAAACATTGAGCATGAGAATCTCTACAATTAATGTTAAGTAACATTTTCACCTAAAATTAAAAATAAGCTCGAAATTCGAGAAAATGTGATTAACCAATTGCAAACTGTTGATTCTATAAAATGATTCACTAAGAAGAGATAGCAGACCTCATGTATCTCCAGCGTTATTGCCCTGTCACCAGCTGGCTCAAATCTTTGAATAGTAGACTTCATATGCGCGGGAACACTAGCGTCAGGTGATCAATTTTCATAACGGCAGGGAAAGTTGTGTGAGTGCGCCACACCCAGATTTTTTCATTTGGTTCGGTTTGTTGCCAAAAACGAATGAGGCTTTCATACGTAATTCGTATGGTTCTAATTCGGTATTTTCTTCTCAAACACAGCTGTGTTTGGATTTTTACAATTCATGCTGGTAATAAAATATAAAAGCTGGTGTTCAAACAGTAAGGCTAGGGCCACACGAGCGCACATAGTGCGTCCGTTGCAACTTACTTTTTTCGGCCGTCATCAATGAGACCACGCGAGAGTTGAGTGTGGTGCGTCAACGTCAGTTGACTTATAGTCCAGGCGCTGGCTTACATTGAGCATACATGAGAGAGGCAGAGAATTTGACTTCGGATTATTGTTAGGGGGTCTTTAGTGTACATGAAACTCGATGTCGTCACGTCCCAGGGTGGTCGACAGCTTGGGGGGGGAGGGGCGTAAGTTGTAAAAAACGCGCGTTTATAAAATCGCTTGTCCTGCAGTTACTATTCATAGTACAGCTTTTAATTTTTTCTCAATATCATGTACACATAACTGGCTTTCAATGTGGTCCTATACATTTTTGCGATAAACCGCATAGTTTTTCCGTAAAAAAATAAAATATCTCGAAAAATGTATTTTTTTATTATGGACTTTTTGCTATTTCTCGAATATTCAAGTAATTAGCCGACTTAGAGGAAAAGGCTCCCAATAAACGTTGTAGGCCGTTTCTTGCTGAATCCAATGATATATATAGTTGGGGGTTACGATCATAGATGCGGCGGTGGGAGGGGGATAAGTAGCACTGTTACGCTGCGGCGCGGTCCTCCCCATGATTAATGCGCGTAATGGCCTGTCTATCGCATCGCTACTCTCTAATCTAACATTCAAATTATGTATTTCAGGAACGCTATCTTATGTATTTTCGGTCGCTGAACACGATTTTTCAACTCTCAAGCCTAATAATTGATAATTCTCATCATAATATACTAATTATGGTCAAAATTACAAACTTCATCTCATTCTGCAAGGAAACTAAGAAATGACTGTTTGAAATAAACGAAACTTGGGTTTCAAGAAATATATTAGGATAGAATAATGATAATATTTATATAGTTTATGTTTTATTGTTTTTATCTCAAATTAATTTATTGTGATGCGCTGCAGGCTAATTATATTATTAATTGCACACTGGCCACGCTTACTTGATATAGTGGTCAGTTAATTTCCAAGAAATATTTGTTGAATTTCTTAGTTCTTCATGGTGGAAATGGAATTCATCATTCATTCATTATCATAATGATTATGTTTAGTATGAAAATGTTAATCTTTCGTGAATCTTCAGTTTGTCGTGAACTTTTGAGAAATTATATCCAATATAATAATAGATATGTGTCAAATCAAAATGAAATGAAAATTTAAATATTCATCATATTATTCTAACAGTATTATTATAATGATATTTCACTAACTTTTGATTGATTCATCCATTATGGTATTCCCGTTCAGACTGTTTTGAAATGGTAACAAGTTATTCAGTATCAAAATTTGGGATTCGAATAGTTTTGGGCCATGCCTGTTATTCTTTCCCAAACATATTTATATGATTTGTAATTTTATCCACAAATGAATGAATGAATGTATGTATTCCTGCACGTAGCTAACGTATGGATTATTCCTTTATAGATTCTTGCATGTCACATTAATAAATCTCTGCCACAGATTTAGAAATCAAGTCTCGATGGTTTGGAGAGCATATTATTGGAGTGATTCTTTTACTCTGCTGCTTCTAATATGTTCACTACCTTTGTTTGATTTTAGACCATAGACATGAAAAGCTATGTCCACCTGTATCACTCCATCTTTATTGAGAATTTTCATAACTCTTCTCATCACAAAGTTTCCATAATCTTGCAGCGTATTGAAGTTTTGAAAAGTGAAGTAGGAGTTGAATTCAGGAGAGCCATGTCATCATTATGCGAATTTGTCAACGATATTTAGGGATTTAGTCAAATCCACAACTAGTTCACTTCTATGTATTTCTACAACGGACGTCAAAAAGTAAGTTGCAACAGACGAACTTGGTGCGCTCGTATGGCCCTAGCCTAAAACGGTGTACACACGTACGTTTGCCTCGGGTGAGCATACGTATATGGGCTTGCATTCGCACGTGTGGACACTGTTCGCTGAGGCATGTGGGCGAACCGGAACCCTGTCGGTATTTTGGCGGGGGCTCAACCAACTGACCCAACTCCCATTTGACCCAACCTACCACTAGACCCAATTTTTTAAAATAGAGAGAAACTGCTAAACCATTTGACCCAATAGACATCTGACCCAATATACCATTTGTCCCAACTCTATGAATATCAAAAAACCAACTGACCCAATTGACATCTGACCCAACCTACCACTCGACCCAACTACTGTGCTGCACTCTGGCAAAACGTCTGCAATGTTCCAGGCTTGGTTACTCTCTACCTACGGTCTACTCTTCAGGTAAAAGTCTAGAAGGCCTTGAAACCAAGCACAACTGTTTTGACAGTTCTTGCTATCTTTGAGGTTAGATTAGTGTTATTTTGTGATTTTGAGGTTAGATCTGTATTATTAAATTTGGATGAGGTTATTAGATTTGGTAAAACCACCATAAAAGCATCTTATCAATCAGTAAATGATTGATGATTATTCAATTTGATATAGGTAACTTTTCACAAATAGATTTTACCTTACTCCAAGTATTGTAGTCTATTGTTGCTATCATAGTTTTTATTAAGTCAGAAAAAAGCTGTTGACAGGTATCCTACAGCCTACGATATAAGTTCTGTAAGACAATGGAATTGAGTTACTGTATTAGAAATAGAAATTGGAAATGAATATTTATGGACATTCCTTATAACCTAGGTTAAAACCTACAACATAAATAATTGTAGAGAATGACTTTGATGGAATCTGCCTTAAAAAATCTCCTCACAAGTTTCCTCCCTCAGTAAATTTGGATAAGTGTTTCTAGAATACATCGATTTAGAGTAGCCTACCTACATAGTTTTATGAATATTCAGAAGCTATTTCTGGTTGTACTATTTATTTACTGAGAAAAAACAATTTGCACAACGAATTTGTAAAAAAATCAAATAATCTCCATGATATAGTACCCTACAATTCTCGTTACCGGTACTTATTGAGACTGCATTTCTCATTGAGTTATTTATTGAAGTTGTTGAAGGAGTACCACTCATCAAGAAGCATTGATGTTTTGCGCACCATAACTATGCCACAAGAGCGCAGCACAGTAGTTGGGTCTAGTGGTAGGTTGGGTCAGATGTCAATTGGGTCAGATGGTTTTGTGTGTTTATAATATTGGGGCAAATGGTATATTGGGTCAGATGTCTATTGGGTCAAGTGGTTTCGCGGCTTTTCACAATTTAAAAAAATTGGGTCAAGTGGTAGGTTGGGTCAAATGGGAATTGGGTCAGTTGGTATGCACCCATTTTGGCGTGCTCAAAGGCGCCTCGGGCGAGCATTGAATGTACGTGTGGACGCGATTTTGCCATACGGGTGAGGCAAAACGTAAACATTGAAGGCGTCATAACCTAATTCCAATGAATTAGGTTAATGAATGACAAATCAAATTGTGATCCAATAACTAATTGTAAATTGTAGGATTTTTGTAATTTTGTAGGATATGTGGATTGTCAAATATTTAAATAGAAACATGCATGGAATATGAAATTTGTATCATGATTAACAAATTCAGAACTGCATAATTTAAGTGAAAAAGCTTCTATAAAGGGTCCTACAAGAAGTATAGCTCAATATTATTTTAACTGTGGCTATCAAATCATCTTATGTTTGTTTCATGTTATCAATCAGAATTGCTAATGAAATTGAATCTCATGTGATATTATACGTTTTATAGCTAGGCTATCTATAGAGAGATTTATTCAAACTTTGAACTAGTATTCCCTTAAAGGTAAATCTTGAAGCTAATCTTTTGGAGAGTCTTGTTTTGTCATGTGTTTGAGCAGAGTTAGTTTAAAATGGGCAGCAATTTAGTATTTGATTCAATTTATGGCTAATTTCCTTAAAGAAGACTGTCAATTTTGTGAGACAGTGTTAAGTGCTTTGATTAGGTCATCAAAACTTCTGGAATTATTGTAGAAATTTTCTTTTTGGAAGAAAGTGATGATATCATTATTGTTAGATAACTAGTTGAATTAGATTCAGTATATTAACAAGATAATGTTTTGACAACCTAATAAAGTTTGAACTATCAATCTTATGTCATGTAGCAATTTATTTCCTTACTTCAACCTACAATCGTTCAACCCACCAACATCGTTTGTCAAGTTTTATTTCTGATTTTATTATATAAGTCATTGTAATAAAATATTAAAATGATACTGCTGCAATTTGTGATAACTATCTTCAATGATGGAATGACGCCATTGTTGTCATGTGGAAAATCTACATCTACCATGTCTTTGTGTCGTCTGCAAATCAGATAGCTATTTGAACGCCGAGGCATACGTGGATCGCGTCCACAAGGACGTACAGTGAATGTTGAGGCATATGTACATACGATTGTTCGCGCGAATCTGTACGGACGTGTGTACAAGGCTTAAGACGTGATTTCTTGAGCAACAAAATTTTTAATTTGATTAAAAATTAGGAACTATTTGAATAGTTTATTTTTGATTATATTCATTTTGGCCGTTCAGTGATTATTTTATTCAAATCAAATCAAATCAAATTTATTGCCATAAAAACAAAATACAATTTCGTTAAAATTCCTTAACAAGTGATTATTATGAATAAGAATACATTTTTTCCTTAACAAAACAATATTCGCCATGGCACCACCAGCAAAAGTAAAACTTGCTCGCTGGTGGGAGTCTTTATTCTAACCCTAATAATATAGTTATTGATTTAGTTGATCTAATTTATACAAATGAAACAAACCGGAGTAGAAGAAAAAAAAATGAAAATAAGAAAGGAGAACATGAATGAGAGAAAAATACAAGAGAAAGAAGAGATCAAGATGATTATGAACTTGCTAGGCTATTCAATGAAAATGTCAATTCAAATGAAACTCAATTCATGAAAAAAATTCATACAAATCCATTCGTTTAGACCATTCCTTTTATGATGTGTCAGAAATAAAGGCGGTACTAAATTGATGAATTTTGTGCTAATGTGCATAAGCTGTCTACACAACAAACTTAGACTACTATGAAAAATTTTGAATTTCCTTGTACTATTTGGTCTGAGTGAGTAAGTCGGCCTATCAGCCTCTTCAAAGTTATCTTTATAATTATTTATGTATTTTATTAATATTTTCAGATATATTTGTCTTAAGGTCATAACCTGGAAATCCCTGAAGACTTGCTGGGTGGGATAGTCTCTGGGTTTGCGAATTATGGTTTTAATTACAGCCTTTTGTGTTATAAATAGATTATTCAGGTGTGTGTCATAAGTTCCTCCCCATACTGCAATCCCATATCTTAAAATGGACTCAACTAAAGCATAATAGACTGTTTTTATTTGCTCTCTATCCAATATTCTATTGATTTTATAAAACTTATAGTTAATGAATTTTAATTTTTTATTGATAAAATTTATGTGATGATTCCATCTGAAGCTTTCATCAACAATAACACCCAAATATTTTATGGATACTACATTTTCAAAGGTAGGACAGCCGCAATCAGGAAGCATTGTAAGATTATGAACTCCAGCGACTATCTGATCACATTTAGTATGAAGTTTTAATTTTAAAAATGTGGGAGGTTTGCCAACTGCATTTGCTGAAAAAGTTATATATTTAGACTTACTAAGATTCAGACTAAGTGTATGTTGGTCAAGCCAATTCTTTATTAAAAACAATCATGTTCTGAATTCAAAAATGCTTTCTGCCAACTGTCATCTGAAAAAATGACTGCAGTGTCATCAGCAAATGAATATACTTTACCGTTTTTCAATTTGATATTCAACATTTCGTTCACATACAACAAAAAAAGAATGGGCGACAAAACTGTACCTTGAGGTAGGCCATAATTACTTAATTCTTTTTTACTTGACTGTTTCCCAAGAGTTAACATCTGTGATCGGTCACAGAGATAGCTCCTGAATAACTTTAAAGGCAAACCTCTTATTCCATATTTAGCTAGTTTATCCAGAAGACTATCATGTGGCACAGTGTCGAAAGCTTTTGCCAAATCTAAGAAGACTGCCATGACTTTCTTACCATCATTAAGTTTTTCTGTTATGTAATTTGTGAATTGTATTAATGCGTCTTCTGTACTTTTCTTTGCCTGAAATCCGAATTGGAATTTATTGATAATATTATGTACATTTAAATAATCCAATAAACGAACTTTTATCAATTTTTCCAGGATTTTTGAGAGATTACTTAATAGACTTATTGGTCTGTAATACTAGGTACACAGGGATCACCTTGTTTAAATAGTGGTTTATTATGGCTATTTTAATTTCCTTGGAAATATTCCTGTGACGAAGCACATATTAAAAATAAATGATATTGGTTTAGAAATAAGATGAGCTATGTTTTTCAGTGTTAAACTACTGATGTTATCTTCTCCAGGACTGGAGTTGCTTTTTAGTTGCTTTATCATATTTTCAACTTCGCAAGAGGTAATTGGTTTCAGGAAAAAAGAGTGCACAGGTGGTCTGTGATTTTCATCAATCTCATAATGTTTTAAACTGGAATTGCATGTTATGAGTTGAGCATTCGTTCTACCTACTGTTGCAAAATAGTTATTTAGACTAGCAGCATCAATTTTAATTTCCCTGTTATTATCTTTATCAATATCTATCGCCTGGTTTATGAGTTTCCAGAGTTTTTTTTATCACTACCACATTCAGATATTTTATTTTTGTAGTAGTTTGTTTTAGCTGTTTCCAATGCCATGTTTAATGTGTTTCTGTACCTTTTAAACTCTTCCTTTAATGTGAGATTTGATGGATCTTTTTTTATTTTTTTATAAATTATGTCTCTTTTTAAAATTGAATTAATAAGACCAGGTATTATCCATGGTTTCAGAGGTTTCTTTTTACGAGAGATGTGTTTTTCTGTAGATGAGGATTCTATGTAATGAAATAATTTTGACACAAAACTATCAGTAAGTTTGTCGATGTTCAAATCATCAACAAATCGACTATTGTATAACCAAGACCAGTTTTCATTTAAAAGTTGTTCATTTAAGATCTTGTAGTCTATTTTTTTGGTTATAATTTTCTCATTCTCTTTTTTATTAGACTTTATTGCATTATTGTATCCCAAATGAATTGAAACAGAGAAATGATCTGTAATTGTAGTCTTAAGTATATTACCAATATTACGTCGAAATTTATTGTTAACTCTTTTAAAAAATATGTGATCCAAACAACTCTGTCCCCTGGTACTACCATTTATGATCATCTCAAATCCGTTACCATTTAATATACTCAAATAGTCTTGAACAAATTTATTTTCTTTATTAATGTCTATGTTTATATCTCCTGCTATACATACATCTATGCAGTGAGGAATATTTTTCACAAACTCTTCCAAGCTAATTAAGAAATCATTTACGTTACTATTAGGTGATCTATAAATTCCAACTATACGTAACAACGTGTTATCTATTTTTAAATCCAGACCTAAACAATTTGATTCATCTATTTTACAATCAATGACTTGAAATGAGATATCTTCTCTAACATAAATACAAATTCCATCACATTTATTCAAGGAACCAGGTTTATTTATTGCTTTGTAGCCATCCATGCTACAGCTAAAAGGCATTTCTTGCGTTATCCAAGTTTCTGATAAGATAAGAACATTAAATTTTGTTTTCATGTTATCAAGTATGTAGCAAAGTTCATTGTGGTTTCTATTCAAGCTTCTGATATTAGATGCAAACAAATTAAAGAAATTGGAAAAAGTAGAATGAGTTTCAATTGAATAATTCAGGTAATCCTCTATCTCATTTGTCTCTCCATTATAATCATCCAGTAACGCATACAAATCCTCTATCCTTGACATAAAAATAACCTGATCAGTAACAATCAGTACGAAAAAGAAAAGAAAAAAAAATGAAATTATAATTTAAATTTAAAACGAGAAAAAAAATTTTTTTAGTCGCTAATAGATAACAGGAAAAGTTTTTCCTTTTTTCCTTTGCCCTACACTCACCGGCATTACTTATTAAGACCTATTTTCCGTATTCCATGATTTAAGTGGAACTAGCATTAGCCAATACCTAGCTGAACTCATTTATTTAAAATCTTTCAATGATATACGGTACTATAAAATAAATGTGACTCTGTTCATATTTTCTATTAACTCTATGGATTAATAAGAAACAAATAATAATTTGAAGTCTTATAAAAAAAGCAGTTGAACAGTTCATTTACTTTAAAAATGTGTAAGAGGCCTTGAGAAAAAAAACGAAATAGTTATTAATTATTATCGTCCAAGTCAGACTCACACTGTATCACTCTGGTCTCACCGCTCACCTTCATTATCTTGATGCGGCCAGCTCGATCCGCCCACACATACTTGATATCAGGATGACTGCGCTTGTAGGCCTTGCTCTTGGACAGTAGAATTCTTCTTTTTCGAGTGAGGGATAAGTTGATGAAGATTTTATTGTCAGAAGCCATACCCAGGTGCCTTACAGATAGGTCCTTTTTCGTCTTCTTGGCATCCAGAATTCTATGTAAATCGTCTCGATGTGTGAACTTTACCACGATATTTGATTTACCATCCGAGTTTCCTTTCGTTCGATGACACACGTCCATGCGTTCTTCACAAATTGGAACAGATAATGCACTTCCGAGTGAACAGATGATATTTTTTACATTTTCACCCTCAAATTCCGGTATTCCGAAAATCTCCAGTGTATTTCGATGTCCATACTGGTCGACGTCATCCACATGACTCTCCAGGATACACAACGATTTTTTTAGATTCACGTTCTCCGACTTCAACCGCTCCAATTCTTCCCCCTGTTCCTTCACAATATTAGATTGTTTCTTTAACTGATCTGACAAATTACTGATTTCCTGATGACAGAGTTCAATAGATTTACCTAGCTCTAGCTCAACGTTGTTTATAGTGTCCTTTATTTCCTTGGTGTATTTCGCGAGAAGTGATTCGACAATCTGTAATGTAAGAGGAGTTTCATCATTTACCGTACCGGATAAATTTAGGGGCGTATCTTCGGAAGTCGATCGGCTCAAACGATGTTTCTTCAAGCACTCTACACAGGTCCACACCTGATTTTTTTAGAAATTAAGGTCATTGAACTGAAGGTTATTGAACTGAAAAATTTGTTTCAATTTTGACACATGGTACATAACGTTCATCTCTTCTCTCCATTAATAAAATCATGCAATTTTCGTGGAAAATAAAAATAATAAAAATTCTTTAAAAGAGTTTTAATTTATCTTCATATTTCTTTTAGCAAACTATTCATTGAAAAAAAATAATGCTCCAGTGAACTAACATAAATAAATTGATCATAAAATGATTTCGACATGGAAGATTTTTGAACAGATAATCACAATATCAGGTTAAAATAAACAAAAAAAAGCGAGCATGTGTAAAAGACTTTGTTTTTATTTTCGGTTTCCTAGCAAAGAATTCAAATATGATGAAACGTATTCGTCTTGAGGGGGCGTCCGGGGCTGCGGTTGCTATTCGGAACCAAATTGAAACCGAATCACCGTTTCACACTTATCGCAATTTGCCAAAAACGAAACGAACCGAATGTGTGTGAAACTAGCCTAAAACGTTAATAAACGTAGCCTACTTACTACTGTACTTCTCGGGAGTAGAGCTAAACATTAGGCCTACATAAACGTGATATTATGCAAAATATTCATAAATTGGACTCAAAATATCATACGGTAAAATTGAGTACTCGAACTAGGAAATTCAACATGGAATTGAACTAGGAATAAAATTGAAAACAGAATAAACATTCACAATAATTTTAATACAAATTAAATAACATAAATTGAACAATTTTTTTTTTTGGTTAAAAATTGAACTGCAATGTCTCAATAAGATTTCTCCCTGCAATTCAATGTAATTATATACCAATCTATTTTACAAGAATTGTGAATAAAAACTGTCGGTAATGAAATAAGATCGATATCAAGTAATGTAAAATTTAGTATAGGAAATTTCAATACAGAAATTTAGTATAGCCTATGATAAACATTTCAACCTGTAATCGTAATTTCATGATGTAACAGAATATTTATAAATAATGAATCAGTTAATACAGAATCTTCGAAAAGTCACAGTAATTGAATTTTGGGAATGAAATAAATGTATGTTTAACCGTTATCACGGATTCAAGTTCATCATTCAAGTGTAACCATTAAACTTACGCTGCAGACCACACACCAATTTATTACGAATTTGAAACCTCGATAACGGCAAACATTTTTTATTTTAGTCCCACAATTCGCAGTGGGAAAAACTTTTACAAAAACGTTATATAAAAATAAAATACACGGTTCAAAATGATAAGATTTTATGTTTGAACATAACGTGATATGTTCACGTTATAAAGTCAGTGTAAATGATAGGACGCCAGAGTCCTTTTCTATTAATCAACAAAATACATCTTTTCATGATTTAATAATGGATTTTTATAATTGAGACAAAATATTCTGACCGTTAATTATATTTCTTCAAAGAGTACAATTTGGCAACAGTGTGGAGGTAAGAAATGATAGAGTTGTCTGCTTTGTAGCTGACTATAATATAAAGTACCTAGATCTCACTACACCTGAAAGTTTGGAACTGAATGAAATGGATTATTATTATTATTATTGCGAATAGTTTCCAAATTATCAAAAACTCTGGTAAAGTGAAGAGTCAGATAGCATTCTCATGTGATTCAGGCAATCATAAATTTATTCAACTACTTATTGAGTTGAGAGCTTCATCAAAGCTAAGGTAATATTTCAATTTTTATAATATCATTTTTTACAAGAGAGTACACATCTGGAGAGAAAAACTGGGGGTACATTTTTACTATTTCTTTTTTAAATTTTGATAAAATTTAAAATATCCAAAATAGGGTTATGATTTCACTTTTTTTACTCGGTCCATTTTTACTCAAAACAACAGCAAAAATTCATTAATTTTTTAAAATAAATTCTTCATTAAAATAAACAATATAATTGCTATTTTTCAATTTTAAATAGTTATTTGTATATCTAGAGTGAAAAGTACGACTTTTTCTCCCTGTGGGAAAAAGTTTGAAGCCCAAGGCGAAGCCGAGGGCAGCAATTTTCCTGAGGGAGAAAAAGTATTTTTCGCTCGTGATGTACACAACATTTTTCCTCCATCTACATTTTTTTATAGAAACTGCAAATAAAATCATTCTAATAACTTACGTATTGGTGACAATGATTCCTAACAACCTAAATCTAAAACCTAAAAACCGTTCGTCTGATTGGCACTGCCGATTGCGCTATCTATCGGCAAAAGTTGTAACAACTTGGCAGCTGAGCAGCTACCAAAAATGGCTGACTACAGATCACGCGGTTCAGATTTGAATTGCAGATCAAAAATATTTGTTGAATGGTATTTTGAATAGAATAAAATATTTTAAAAATTGTATAAATTTTTATCGTCTACTAATATTAAGAATATAATAATTATCATACAAACATATATTTCATGAGTTGATCAAATTTCTGGTTGTGGTATTGAATTCAGTTGACTCAATGACAGACACCTCTATTATGCTTTCTCATCTGAGCTTAGACCTTCTAACCTATTACAATGTAAGTTTCAAAATAGAGATGCTCCCCATGTTATTTAAATGGAGTCACTTTTACTCCCTAGGGAGTTTTTCTGTTTTTTACTACCGAGAGCGAAAAAGTGACACTTTAGTATTAGGTTTCAGGGAGTAAAGTAAGTACTTTAGACAGTAGGTGGAGGAAAAAGTTTTTTGTTATTAATATTTTGTGTATTCATGGTAGGATAGACACCTATTCAAATTTCCAAAAAACGAAAGAATAAAAAATCTTTACATTGAAACATTGGTTTCAATTGAAAACAAGGATGAAATTCCCAAAACCTAATAATAAATAACTGTAGGTAATCCTACAAATCTGGCAGTGATTATAAAACAAATGTTTTAATAGAAGAGAATTACTTTTTATTATATTATTGAATTGCAATCAACTTTCATTCGGTTTCAGTACAGTAGTGAACTCATTCAAAAAAATATTTTCACACCTTGGAAAACACTATTTTTGCTAATCCCCTGAGCTTGTTTGTAATAAGTTAGATTTGGTTGATCTTGCAGTTATATTGAAAGTCATTTACAGATTGTACAATTCAAATCCTTCAATATTGAACATGATAGTATAATTATAAATCTACCTAGTGTTTTAAGTGCACTTAATAATATTGTAAAAAGCAAGCTCAATCGGTTTGAGAATGGTGTATTTCACACAATAATAAAAAATATCGATCAATATTAGAGGTTTCGATGGTGAGAGAGAGAGTAAATGCCACTTTTGTCATTTTAAATAATTTACAAACATACAACTATCATTCAAATACATTCTAACAACTAAATCGAAATTCATTTGGACTGAAAACACAGATATGTCGAAATATAAGATAGTATTGAAACTAACAAGGCTGATTAGTGTAGCATCTAAAATTAAAAACTGTACATTACTTAATGGAATATAAATGGTTATTACTATACAAATGAACTGATTCAAGTCAAAATGTGCTGTTCATGCATAAACACCAAGTTGCTTGAAAATAGCATTACATTGATAAGCTCTACTTTAAAACTTTCAAATAAAAACACAATACTTTTTTATTTTGTCAAAATATAGTTTGCACAAAACATTGATGATCAAGTTTTGTGCAAATGAAACTATCTTGTAGAAAACAAAAACTATGTGCTTTTCTTTCATTATAAAAAAACAACAGCATTGAATCTACAATTGGTTTTTTGAATGTGGAAAAATATTCCACTGAACAGATTAATGCTAATTGCATAGGGGTATCATGAAAAACAATGATTTACAATATTAACTTGAAAAAAGTAAATATTTTGTGGATCCTACAATTTGAACTTTTTCTAGAATTTGTTACTAGGGCTGGACAGACAGTGAGAAAGCTATATTTGATTTAATCAAATATATGAAAAACAATGATTTACAACATTAACTTGAAAAAAGTAATTATTTTGTGGATCCTACAATTTGAACTTTTTTCTAGAATTTGTTACTAGGGCTGGACAGACAGTGAGAAAACTATATTTGATTAAAATTAATATAGTTTTCTCACTGTCTGTCCAGCCCTAGTAACAAATTCTAGAAAAAGTTCAAATTGTAGGATCCACAAAATAATTACTTTTTTCAAGTTAATATTGTAAATCATTGTTTTTCATGATACCCCTATGTGATTAGCATTAATCTGTTCAATTATATATCGTGTGTAAACAAATTGAACTACATAATTTACTACTATAAGTATTTTGTAAGTGATAAGGAAATGGAGCGTTGAATATGGAAGATGAGGGAAGCTTTGGAGATCGGAAAATCCAAACAAGTAACGATTAAAAATGATAATGTGAGCAATTAAGCCCTGAGGGATTGTCAATCTGACAAAGAGGGTCACAATGTAATTATATGCATTTTTAATTGTTCAGGATATTTATACAACTTTGCATTCTATCTACCAATGAAAAAACATAGGTTACAGACTCTTCAAACCTTGTTTCTCAAAAGGAAGGATATACTACTGTATAATATAGTCCTGTAGTTACAGTACGCATCCCGTAGCTTTATCTCCGTGACTTTGAAATAGCATATGGGCAAGGTATGTTTCGCGGGGTTATATTCACGGCTTGGCAAAAACATCTGCCCTCAGAGACCCTAGATGGAGGAAGCTCCCTACAGAGCTTCTTTGAAGGAAGCTCCCTACACACAGAGATTCTTTATGAATGTGAGAGTTGCAACGTATCACCAACAAAGAAAAGAGAATGTTGAACGAATGTGTTGTGCCATAGAGCAGTTGCCATACTGTTTAATTGTATCTAGTTTATCTCTTATTGTTTATTCATTTGTCTCTGATTGTGCTAAAAGGACGTAGTTCCAAGAAGCTCTTTGTATACTCTTTGTCTATCTTTTCGGGTGCAACACGTTGCTTTTGAGAAGATACAAAAGAGCATCTGTTGCTTATGGAAAGATACATTTTCAAAAATGTTCTATGTTTTTGTTTGGGTAGTATTGTAGTCTAGTGGCCCTCCGCCGATAGGCAAAGCTACAAAAACCGGACTATAAATATAAACTTCAGGTGTGGAAACAAACATCAGTCAATGATTTGAGCACAAAATATACTATAAATTGTCAATAATTTCAAAACCCTTTATTCCACTATACAAGGCAAATTAGACAATATAATGTCAAATTGAATTAAATTCTCGACTGTGGTGAACACACAAAGTGTAGCTAAGAATCGAGGAATATCCACTAATAAAGACAAGCTAAAATAATGCCAAATTTGCATTTCACTATGCTTCGAAAACAATGAATACGATTGTGATATCAAACTATATAAATTCCGGTCAACTCAATAAGACTGAATAATGCCAAATTCGATAAACTCTGGCTTCATTAAAAAAACACAAAAACATTAACACCAACAATTACTGTGGCGAAGAAACGATGATATAAATAATTGGAAAACGATTCAATTAATCCCGCTAATTACATAGAAATTGAGTCTATGAATAGGTGCATTTATACCAATTATTAATAATTTCATCACTTCTAATCAAGTTGAATAAGCTGTTTTTGATTTGAGCTTGAATTGATAAAACATAATAATGTCAAGTTCAATAAACTCAAATAAAACACGTTAGCTTGGAAATAGATGAATACGAATAAGATATTAAGCAGTGTGATTTCCGCTGGTCAACTTAATTCGAATAAATTAATGTCATAAAATTCAAAGTTAAGGTTTGAAAACAATACACACGACTTTGTGTAGCTTTATACGAATTGTCTCAGTTATTCATGTGGTATAAGGCAAAATAATACCGAGATCTACTAATATTAGTGGTCTAGTTTGGAAAAAACATAATAAATACGACTGTGATTAGTACACATAGGTTTAATAAAAAAACTAGATATTTTCAAACCACAAAGCTATTAAATGGTAGTTACACCATTATCAATCTCTTTAAACTAATACCGTGATCCAGTCAGAGGTCTAGTTTGGAAATCAACATAATATATAATATTGTGATCAACCAGAGATTGATAATGGTGTAACAATTGAAACCGGTATCTCACTTTTTAATAAATATATGGTTTGACAATCTCTAGTCTTTTGTTGAAAAAGGATACATATAAATAGAGTCTAGGACTAGCTAATGGAGGTGCGGCTTGAAGAGGAGGAAGAGTCTTGGTTGGCATTGGCAGTGACTGTGCGGCCGGCGTACGATTTGCGACGCTGCTGAATCGCATTCGCGACGCCCGCCGATTCGGATGCCGACGACTTACGGCGCAGTTGGACGCCCGACGTCGACGCGGCGGGAGCGTCTTTACCGATGAGCGGCGTCTGGACGCGTCCTGTGCTTCCGCCGTTGCTTGCGGGGCCGTTTTGTGTGGCGCGTGGCGACACTACATCGCCATTTAACAGCGATTTCTTTTTGGTCGGGGTCGCCGCGGAAGACACCGATTTGCGCTTGTCGCCGCCGCCACTGATTGCGACCGCAGCGGTCGGGCAGCCCACTTTCTTGCCCATCTGCACTATGGGCACTCGCACCTAACATTTCAATATTACAATAATAACAGCTATAATATAATAATGAATATAAATAACAATGGTAATATGTATATTTATACTGTATTTCAAGTAGACACCCTATACAGAGTGGGTGAAATGTCTGAAAACGGCCTAATATCTCATACACAAAGGTAATTTGACAGTGGGTATGATTGGAGATCCTACTAAAATTGAAAAAACTACTGTACTATGACTTTAAAAATCTGGTCCGCCATCTTAGAACCGCCATTTTGAATGTAACTTCATATATATTTTTTTAAATAGGAAGGTTGTCGTGCGATACATGATTTCGATACGGAATTTCAAGACAGAAATGGCGTAAACCGCACATCGATAAAAGTAAATTATTTATTTAATAATCAATTTGATAGATACACAAATTTAGATCAATCCATTAATTGTACGCTCTTCGTATTAGTAGTGTTTGCACTTCCATTATGTAAATTTTTCCCCCGTTATAGCTTTTGTCATACCGAGCAACCCTTCCTTCTGCCGGCCGTTTTGATCTGTCAATCATACTTTATGTGTGATAAGAATGTATGCTCATGTAACTGATTACCTCCTTCATGACGGTTGCTGAATTGCTGAGTGATGTTGCTGAGGTTAATGCTTACTTTTCAACATCTACTGGCCTTATCATTTATCATCAGAATATCCGTAGTTGCAATTCCAATTTCGATGCATTCTTGTTATATCTCAATGGCTTGATCAAAAAGCCTCACATAATTATGCTAAGTGAGGCATGGTTGAATAATGATAGTGATGTTATGTTTTACCAAATTGATCAGTATGAAAGTTTTTCATCGTTCGATCCTCTGTCAAGAGCTAGTGGAATTGTTTGCTATGTGCATAAATCTATGTATGCTGTGGTGCAGAGGTGCGTTATTGCGAATTGTGATGCATTAATGCTAAATTGTATTTATCGGAATTTCAGCTTTACACTTCTGGGTATTTATAGGTTACATTCTGGTGATCGTCGATCTTTTATATCCAATTTCAGTTCTGCACTTGATGTATAAATGCTAAGAATTTTGTTTGCATTGGCGATTTTAATCTGGATGTTACTTTGAATGATGCTATCGCTGACGAATATTTAGAGTGCTTAAATAGTCATGGTCTAGAGCAGCTTATAGACGTTAACACTAGGGTTAGCGGCCTCTCCTCAACCTGCATTGATCATTTTTCCTATCGCTCCACTCATCTTATCATTGACAGAGTTGCCGTGATTGAAAACTTTATTACAGATCACCGAGCCATAGCGGGTGTATTGCCGATTAGTGGAGGCAAACAAAATATACAGGTATCGGAAGCTGATAAAATTAACTATAATTTGCTAAGTGAAATGTTGAGGCAGCAGTCCTGGCAAAGTGTCTATGAGCTGGATGATACAAATGAGGCATTCAACAAATTTTACGAATTGGTTGGTAGTATGTTGAAAAAGGCTACTAAGCGCATTAAATACAACACCAATCTCAAGCTGATAAAACCTTGGATGAGTCCTGGTTTAACTAATAGTGTTGCTGTTAGAGATAAACTCTATAAAAAACATAAAAGAGATCCGAATAATGTCTTAATTAAAAATAAATTTTTGTATATGAAAAATAATGTAAAACGATGGGTGAAGGAGGCTAAATATAACTATTATTCAAACAAACTGAATCAATATGATAAGAATCCCAAAAAATGGGAAGTTCTTCACTCCTTTCTGCCCGGGGATAGTAAGGTCAACCATGAACTTCATTTGAATGAAGAAGGTAGTGTTATAACTGATAGTAAAACAGTAGCAGGCATCTTCAATGAATACTTTATTCAGGTGCCTGAAAGGCTTTCGCAGTCTTGTCCTCCAATATCAGATGATTTGATCAAGCAGTACTCCGATGAATTTAAGAGTGAACATTGTACTAAGAGTATTTTCATGGCTCCTGTAAGTGAGGCCGAACTTTGTAAAATTATAAAAAATCTTTCAATAAATAAGAGCTCAGGAATCGACATAATTACAGCCAGAATACTAAAAGATAATCTCCCATATTTCTCTAAAATATTACTTCATCTGTTCAACTTATCTATAGCTTCAGGTCAATTTCCAGACATCTTAAAGATTGCTACTGTCATACCAATTTTCAAAAAGGGAGATCGGTTCTCAAAAAGTAACTATCGCCCAATCTCTCTCTTACCTACTCTATCAAAAGTTTTTGAAAAGCTGATTAAAAAAAGATTATTGCATTTTTTGGACTCTCACAATTTCTTCTCAAAACAACAATTTGGTTTTAGACAGAACCTCAATACAGAGTATGCATTGCAAAACTTTTCTAAAAACTATTTATCTTGGTCTGAATAGGGGATGTGGGGGCAGGGCTGCGGGCCTTTTTATTGATATCAGTAAGGCATTTGACACAGTTAACCACAGATTACTGCTTCATAAGTTGTGGAGGGCGGGCATTAGGGGGGTGGCGTTGGAGTGGCTGAGATCATTTTTGCAGGGTAGAAAGCAAGCTGTTAGAATTGAAAAGGTAACTAGTAATCTGATGGAAATCCACTATGGAGTGCCACAGGGCTCTGTCCTTGGACCCATCTTATTCTTGGTTTACATCAATGACTTGTTCAGGGGTAAATTCAAAGGTCAGATAACAGCTTTTGCTGATGACACTGCCCTGGCATATTCAAACACATTAGATCATCTTCGGTTGGATATACAACATGATCTCAATAAATTGACATTATAGTTCACCTGCAATAAGCTCTCAATGAATGTTCAGAAAACCAATTACATTTTGTTCAGTCTTATGGGCAGTCTAAGTTTTGCGGAGCCCATTCAACTGCATACGTGCATTTGTAATTCTGATCATTGTAATTGCCCAATTGTTAAAGGTGAGAATACAGTCAAATATTTGGGTGTTTTCCTTGACCAAAATGTGTCATGGAAAGCCCACATCTCGTACTTGAAAAAGTCATTGCATTTCTACCTGAGAACTATGTACCAATTAAAGGGTCTTTGTAATCTTAAAGCTTTAAAAGATGTCTACCATTCATTTGCTCACTCTAGAATTAATTATGGTTTGAGCTGTTGGGGTGGCACCTACTATTCAATTATGAGTCCTATAATCAAACTCCAAAAATCACTCATAAGGATTGTAGCAGGAGTGGGTCGCCACGATCATACATTCCCCCTTTTCTGTAGACTTGGTATCCTCCCCATAAGACATTTGTATGTGCATAAAGTCTTGTCAATTTTCTATTTAGTGAGCGGTAATGATGGCGTAACTATTGATTATTGTGATTCAGTTACTGGCCCTTATCGTACAAGGCAGGCTGATGGGTTGTTTGTCCGGGGTGTCAGGCCAAACAGCACTTTATTTAAAAAAACCTTTCTTTTTCTAGCACCAAAATTTTTCAATCAGTTACCTTCCTCAATGAAAACCCTTTTCAACTGCCACAATAAAATAATAAAAATGAAATTGCATCTGAAAAAATGGCTTCTTTCAATTAGCACAGAAGGATTGGAAGCCATGTACTCTGTCACTGCCTAATGTATCTAACTTTCGTGCACATTGTATGTACAGAACACTGTCCTCTTGCAAAACAACATTATATAATATACACATGGACTAGGACTATTACAAAAATGATGTACATAATATCACGCTCATACGATAATTATATCTAATGATTTCCATATAAATCTATCTAAGCTGTTACTATGGAGACATATATATGCGCAGATATATATATATATATATATATATATATGTGTATGTGTATTTGGTTTCTATTTTTCATGGAGCTAACAGTTTAATTCAACGCTTGTTTTGTCCGGTGCTCCTGTATGCGGACGTGACCTTTCTCTTAAGGTCATTTGCATACAGTAATGACTTATTTCTGCATGTTGTATATGTATTATAATCTTTGTAACTTGTGAATCTCTATCTTGAATTGCTGTCCACTGTTATTTTATTGTATCTCTAGTAGAGTAGTCTTTTTGATGTATTTTTCGTTCGCAGTGTAGCTCTAGTAGAGTAAGCAATTAACTGTATTGTTTTTTGTTTTTTTTGCTTCTTTGTTTTGTTTTTTTTTTCTCATTGTATTTCTATAGTGGAGCAGAATGATAATACTGCATGCTTAGTTTTCTATCACTTTTAATTTTCACATGTTCTGTATTTTTTTTCACGCAGAAATAAAGTCAAAATTTATTATTATTATTATTATAATTCGTATGGCTTTTGTTGGTGGGAGGTCCCTTGCGGGAAGGTCCCACCACCTGAATATATAATTTAAGCCGTCAATGGGCCTTACGACTGTCATAATTCAGCCGGGACCGACAGTTTAACGTGCCCATCCGATAACACGGGAGTGATCTGGTTAAAAAACTTTTTGGTCGGGGTCGCCGCGGAAGACACCGATTTGCGCTTGTCGCCGCCGCCACTGATTGCGACCGCAGCGGTCGGGCAGCCCACTTTCTTGCCCATCTGCACTATGGGCACTCGCACCTAACATTTCAATATTACAATAATAACAGCTATAATATAATAATGAATAACAATGGTAATATGTATATTTATACTGTATTTCAAGTAGACACCCTATACAGAGTGGGTGAAATGTCTGAAAACGGCTTAATATCTCATACACAAAGGTAATTTGACAGTGGGTATGATTGGAGATCCTACTAAAATTGAAAAAACTACTGTACTATGACTTTAAAAATCTGGTCCGCCATCTTAGAACCGCCATTTTGAATGTAACTTCATATATATTTTTTTAAATAGGAAGGTTGTCGTGCGATACATGATTTCGATACGGAATTTCAAGACAGAAATGGCGTAAACCGCACATCGATATCTCAAACCGTTACGAAGATATTCACTTTATTATACACCTTGTATATTCAATACCAAAATCGGAATCGGAAAAGAAAGAAATATATTCGTAACAGTTTGAGATATCAATGTGCGATTTTCGCCATTCATTTGTCTTGAAATTCCGTATTAAAATCATATAATTAAATCACTTATCGTATGACAACCTTCCTATCTAAAAAAAAATATATAAAGTTACATTCAAAATGGCAGACCAGATTTTCTAAGTCATAGTAAAGTAGTATTTTCAATTTTAGTAGGATCCCCAATCACACCTACCGTCAAATTACCTTTGTTTATGAGATATTAAGCCGTTCTCGGACATTTCACTCACCCTGTATATTTACTGTATAATTGAATATTCATTTTTGTTGTATATTTTAAAGAAATAAACATTAGATTTGACTTGATTAGTACAGTATTGAAAAATAAGATACAAACGTAATAGTATATTTCGCACCTAGGGCCGAAAATGACACTTTTCCGGCTCGAAATCGGTTTTCAAGTCCGAGGCCGTAGGCCGAGGACTAGAAAAGATTGAGAGCCGGAAACACATTTTTGCCCGTGGTGCGAACGCTATTTTTCGCCACACATAAAAATAAAACAATATTTAAATATGAGAATAATTGTTTATTAGCCACTTCCGAAAGCAAAACTGAAAGTCATAGCTCTAGCAAATCTGAGGTAATCTGAAAATCAGGAAATTGTCCAAGTATTTTAATTTTTCATTCTGATTTGTCTAAATAACCTAAAAGATTATGTTCAATTATGTTTTAATGTGGGATTTTGAGTTTATACTTTTTATTCTTTCAAGTGACATTAAAATCATATAATTAAATCACTTATCGTATGACAACCTTCCTATTTAAAAAAAATATATAAAGTTACATTCAAAATGGCAGATCAGATTTTTTAAGTCATAGTAAAGTAGTATTTTCAATTTGAGTAGGATCCCCAATCACACCTACCGTCAAATTACCTTTGTTTATGAGATATTAAGCCGTTCTCGGACATTTCACTCACCCTGTATATTTACTGTATAATTGAATATTCATTTTTGTTGTATATTTTAAAGAAATAAACATTAGATTTGACTTGATTAGTACAGTATTGAAAAATAAGATACAAACGTAATAGTATATTTTGCACCTAGGGCCGAAAATGACACTTTTCCGGCTCGAAATCGGTTTTCAAGTCCGAGGCCGTAGGCCGAGGACTAGAAAAGATTGAGAGCCGGAAACACATTTTTGCCCGTGGTGCGAACGCTATTTTTCGCCACACATAAAAATAAAACAATATTTAAATATGAGAATAATTGTTTATTAGCCACTTCCGAAAGCAAAACTGAAAGTCATAGCTCTAGCAAATCTGAGGTAATCTGAAAATCAGGAAATTGTCCAAGTATTTTAATTTTTCATTCTGATTTGTCTAAATAACCTAAAAGATTATGTTCAATTATGTTTTAATGTGGGATGTTGAGTTTATACTTTTTTATTCTTTCAAGTGACAATAAGATGATATTATTATAAATATTTTGATTCTTGAATAATAAACACAAATAATAAAAAGTTTTTTGATCAGCTGTTTTAGCACACTTGAAATTTGGCCAATATGAATGTCAACGTTAACAATGCTTGTTGTCGTCGAATGTGGAAGTTTAGGTTAGAAGTTCTATCCTACTCTGAAAATCGAATTTGAATAGTTTATAATATAGGTATCTTATTTGTATTTCATTCATCCAAATAAAATGATAGAATCTTATTGCAAAATACTTTATTCAATTCTAGAAGCATAAACTGATTCCGTTTCATAAACTATTTTGTAAACACGTTCACATCAAATCAGAATCAGCTGACTTCAAGGTTATTTTACAGCCCTAGGGCCGTAAAAATTTTACCGGCCTGGTCAGAAAACAATCACTTTCGGCCTCCATATGATGCACGAAAACCACCAAGTTTTCATTACATCCAAGTGGGGCGAAAAAGAATATTAAATATTCGATAAATATTTGATTTGATTTGAATAATGTTGAGCAGCCGCAGTGTGTAAGGTTCGTTGTAATTCTTAATTCAATTTATTATTGCCATCATAGACCATCAAATATATCAGTTTTATTCTTTAATAAAAATTTTCAAGTCTTTTATTCTATTTTTTTTAAGCAGAGGTTCGAAACCGGTGGGTTGCAATCCAATCGCATTTGATCACGTCGCGGAGTGACTCTAGAAAATAAATTGGAATTCATTGAGTTTCCAGTAAAGACTTCATTGAAGTTCAGTTTCATTTTTAGAAGGTTTTTACAAACTATCATTTTGAAAACATTGCAATCGGTATTTTTCGTTTTTCTCGAATTCTACATTTCCATTTTATATTATTGAGTTTATTATCTAGATAAATGTGATAGAAAACCGTATAATATTTATAAAGAAGCAAACTACATCAAGGCTGTTCGGTACACTTTTTTATTATTTAAATTGGATAATCTTTTCCAATACAATAATTGTTGAGATCATTATAAGAGTGAGAAAAAGTGGCAACTGAAATTTTTAAGTAGTCTAATAAGGGAGTTATGGGTTGTTGAAGTGCTAACTTTCCAGATTACGTTTCCTTTCCAGTTCATAAACGGTTTCGACTATATTATTAGAACTTCTCTTGAAGATTCAAAAAATGTATCTTTCCAAACTAAAACATTAACATCCCCATATCGTTCATAAACAAGAAGAATTTTTGTAAATTCGATAACTTGTTTCTTTTGGCATTAATCGCGAAAAAACGCATATTAGAACAAAGCCAATGATATACTGAATGTATTAAAAAAAACCTCCAATGGAAAATTCGAAACCGTTCATGATCTGGAAAGAAAACGGAGTTTAGCACTTCAACCCAAACAACCCATAAATCGCTTATTAGACCACTTAAAAATTTTAGTTGCCACTTTTTCTCACTCTTATAACGATCTTAACAATTATATTGGAAAAGATTATCCAATTAAAAAAAAAAAAAAAATAATAAAATAAAAAGGTGTACCGAACAGACTAATTTATCATCAGATACACAAAACATTGAAATTTGGCAGAGACACGTTCAGTTGAATGTTTTAGGCCCGGTTTCCGAGCTCGGGATCTGGACTTACAGAGCCCAGGACTAAAATAAACCCTCGGATCTAAATCGTCTTTCAGTCAGGGATTCATCTTCTAAACTCCAGGATTTTCAAGTCCTAGACCTATTTTGAGTCCAGGACTTCAAGCAGTAAACTTGAGGGGAATTCCCAATATTTTGTTGTTGTAATATTAGCAATGGGAGAAAGCTGATAAATACGTGCCGATAGAAATGCGTTGCATTGTAATGTGCAAGCGCTTTTAACGTTTTTGTTTTTGTTCTCCGTGTCTATTATAGAAATTTATCGAATAATGCCTAATAATAATAATAATAATAATAATTATAGCATATTGCTACTGTATTTCTAAGCAAAACCTAACCTTTTCAAATGAAACATAAAGATTCAATTTCACGTTATAAAATAACCCTCGTCAGTAATTTTGGATCAAAAATATGAGTATTGAGTTGAGACTCGGAAGGAGATGAGAATCTAATTCAAGACTATAAGTCTGGACTTATAAGTCCTTCACTCATAAATTATAAACTATAGACTCTAACGTGATCTCTAAACTCCAGAGTCTAGTTAAGTCCTCGACTACGTTAACGCCCTGACTCGGAAAGCCAATTTTTTGACTCCAGCTAAATCCCGAGCTCGGAAACCAGCCCTTAATCTTCATAAAATTACGTCCGAAAAAGGTTTTTGTGAGAAGTTTGAAATGCCCACAAATTACTTCATGATTATAAGATTTTCTATTTATATTACTGAGCTGTTGTTCAATTGTTCAAATGTGGGAGAGATGTGTTAATGGGTCCCGAAAATGAATAAACATTGAAAGGGGGGGGGTCGCCAAAAATAGAAGTTTGGGAAACACAGTTTTATAAGACTTGGGATGAAACGGATGAGATCTGTTGTACTCGTACATATACAATTTACTATAGTGACATTCATGTTATAAGGTCAGCACCAGATCAACATTAGTTTGTTATCCTTGTCAGTCATTAGTTGCGGAGGCTATGCATTATATCACAATGGAATGGACTACTACCAGAATATTTAATCTCAATTATTATGAAAATTTATTGTGAATTATTTATGACGTGAAAAATCTAATTAATCTCAAGGTTTTCTTCTTAATAAATTGTTTTATTTTACATCATACTTTTTTATTTTATTTTTTATATATTCAACATTGACTGACAACTATTTTTATCTCATTTTTGGATTTGTAGGTTGGACTGTACCTTCCAAATTTACGTTGAATCCAAAAGTCGTACATGTAACATCTACACAACATGGAGAAGGCTCTACATTGGTAAAGTAGATTCAAGTCTGGTCTTGTAAACTTGACTTGAAGTTAGCAAAATAGAACTAACATTAATTCATTTAATACAAAACGTCAAGTCAAGTAAACTTGACCAATGTAAACGCCCCTCAACAGCCATCTACTATGGAAGGCGGTGTAAAAAGAAACGTGGCAATTATCATTTCAAATTTTCTATTATTTCGTGACCAATTCCATACTTCTATATCCAATTTCCATACTTCCTATCGCCCTAAATTTACTACCATTTCTATGACTTATTAATAACGTGAATGACACAACTGTATAGGTGAAAAGCTACCAACCTGTTCGCAAGTGCGCTTCTTGGAGACATTGTCGGCTTTGGCTGAGGCTTGCCGCTCGGGCTTGGGCGACATGTTGCGTGCGTTGCCGCCGGCCACCTTCAGGCGGCGCCTGTTGTCGGCTGCGGTTGCGGTTGCAGCTGCGGCGGACGCAGGCGGCCGATTCGAGCCCTCTAGCAGCCAATGGTGACGCTGCGCCTGCCATGAGTCTTGCAGCACCTAAATCACAATCGTAATCATTCTATTTCAGATCGTCATCTAACAAGGGCCAGGTCATTAACACTATCATTAGAAGTAAGTATTATCATAATTAATTGTGGTAGTGCCTTTCCTCAGATTAAGTATTTGTAAACGAGGTCATAAATAGAGAGATGGATCATTTTATTGCAACGACCTCTGAGTTCTTCAAATGCATTATATTAGAATATGGTACAATATGGATATTGATCAGCCCCCTGTGGGTTGGGGGAACTTCGAGTCGAACATCGTACGAGTTTGTGGGTGGAGAGACCAAACCTTACCACTGCTTAAAGAAGGGCGGCCATTTAGGCAAAACTTCTTGGGAGAGTGAGGCTTTTGACCCTGTGAAGTTCGGAGGGGCAAAAAAAAAAAACACAAGACATCAGAGATGGGTGAAGCTCCAGGCACAAATGTGGGTCAAGAGGCTGAGTCAAGGGTGGCCGAACACCCTAGAGGCAACTTGGCCACCCCTTCCTCAGCGGTAGGACCTTCAAAGAAGGCCAGGAGTGGAACTCACGTAGGTCACGAGGACTAATCAGTCTGAAGAGATGCCAAGCGACAAGCAATCAGGTGAAGAATGGGATGTTTGTGTAGGGAAAAAGTCCTGGTTCTTGTAAAGGACACAGTAGTGTCCAGTCAATATAGACATAAAAAAGGGGGTGTGCTTGCAATTTATATTGTGGTTCTGATTTTCTTAATATTTATTTGGGTACATAAGAGAATCCAGAACCAATTTCTTCATGCAAAATTTTCTTGTGCTAGATATAGAATGACCCAAAAACCTTGAATTTTCGGCTCATTTTCCAGTTTTCAGCTATTTCTGCCAAATATCGTAATCGGACGGAAAAATTGCTCTCGCATTTTTTTAGATTATAAAATTCTGAATAAAATGAGATCATTCGGAATTCTATATCTCCAATTAGTACTGAGTTATGACTTTTCAAAAATGAGTGAAATTTGTAGAAAAAAAATCAATTTTTATGAATTTTAGTTTTTGATCAACAATATCTTCCGATTGTTACCATTTAGATGTATAATTCAAATCCCTGTGGGTGTATTTTTGTGCTCTACAATCTGAGATCAGGCAGAGCGCTCTATCTCATATAGATTTCCAGGTACAGCTGACAACAATGCTCCTTGTATTGTGAAAAACACCTAATTTTCCGCTTCAACCATTATCACCAACTACATTGCCGTCACATTGATAATTCGCTCAATGACATAAGTTCATGAGATTATGTTCTATGAGAATCACCCGTTAGATGCACTTCATTTCAGTATTTCTTAGTGGAGAGGCGCGCTCAAGGACACCTCAAGGATCAAAATTTGTAACCGCGTATGCACCGCGTGGTAACCAGTTCACCGCTACATTCTCGTGCTAACTGACGCGTTCCCAACAACTTCTGACCGGATCATACGCGTATCATACGCGTATCATACGCGTATCATACGCGTACCATACGCGTAATGTACTGGCATAGACCGCTGTGATCCGGTGTAGTGGGCATAGTTGTTATTTTACGTGCCTGGCATGGTCTGACACGGTCCGTGTCTGATACGTTCTAGTGGGTTCGAACCTTTAATCTTCATAAAATTACGTCCGAAAAAGGTTTTTGTGAGAAGTTTGAAATGCCCACAAATTACTTCATGATTATAAGATTTTCTATTTATATTACTGAGCTGTTGTTCAATTGTTCAAATGTGGGAGAGATGTGTTAATGGGTCCCGAAATGAATAAACATTGAAAGGGGGGGGGGGTCGCAAAAATAGAAGTTTGGGAAACAAAGTTTTATAAGACTTGGGATGAAACGGATGAGATCTGTTGTACTCGTACACATACAATTTACTATAGTGAGATTCATGTTATAAGGTCAGCACCAGATCAACATTAGTTTGTTATCCTTGTCAGTCATTAGTTGCGGAGGCTTTGCATTATATCACAATGGAATGGACTACTACCAGAATATTTAATCTCAATTATTATGAAAATTTATTGTGAATTATTTATGACGTGAAAAATCTAATTAATCTCAAGGTTTTCTTCTTAATAAATTGTTTTATTTTACATCATACTTTTTTATTTTATTTTTTATATATTCACATTGACTGACAACTATTTTTATCTCATTTTTGGATTTGTAGGTTGGACTGTACCTTCCAAATTTACGTTGAATCCAAAAGTCGTACATGTAACATCTACACAACATGGAGAAGGCTCTACATTGGTAAAGTAGATTCAAGTCTGGTCTTGTAAACTTGACTTGAAGTTAGCAAAATAGAACTAACATTAATTCATTTAATACAAAACGTCAAGTCAAGTGAACTTGACCAATGTAAACGCCCCTCAACAGCCATCTACTATGGAAGGCGGTGTAAAAAGAAACGTGGCAATTATCATTTCAAATTTTCTATTATTTCGTGACCAATTCCATACTTCTATATCCAATTTCCATACTTCCTACCGCCCTAAATTTCCTACCATTTCTATGACTTATTAATAACGTGAATGACACAACTGTATAGGTGAAAAGCTACCAACCTGTTCGCAAGTGCGCTTCTTGGAGACATTGTCGGCTTTGGCTGAGGCTTGCCGCTCGGGCTTGGGCGACATGTTGCGTGCGTTGCCGCCGGCCACCTTCAGGCGGCGCCTGTTGTCGGCTGCGGTTGCGGTTGCAGCTGCGGCGGACGCAGGCGGCCGATTCGAGCCCTCTAGCAGCCAAATGGTGACGCTGCGCCTGCCATGAGTCTTGCAGCACCTAAATCACAATCGTAATCATTCTATTTCAGATCGTCATCTAACAAGGGCCAGGTCATTAACACTATCATTTAGAAGTAAAGTATTATCATAATTAATTGTGGTAGTGCCTTTCCTCAGATTAAGTATTTGTAAACGAGGTCATAAATAGAGAGATGGATCATTTTATTGCAACGACCTCTGAGTTCTTCAAATGCATTATATTAGAATATGGTACAATATGGATATTGATCAGCCCCCTGTGGGTTGGGGGAACTTTGAGTCGAACATCGTACGAGTTTGTGGGTGGAGAGACCAAACCTTAACACTGCTTAAAGAAGGGCGGCCATTTAGGCAAAACTTCTTGGGAGAGTGAGGCTTTTGACCCTGTGAAGTTTCGGAGGGGCAAAAAGAAAAAAACACAAGAGATCAGAGATGGGTGAAGCTCCAGGCACAAATGTGGGTCAAGAGGCTGAGTCAAGGGTGGCCGAACACCCTAGAGGCAACTTGGCCACCCCTTCCTCAGCGGTAGGACCTTCAAAGAAGGCCAGGAGTGGAACTCACGTAGGTCACGAGGACTAATCAGTCTGAAGAGACTGCCAAGCGACAAGCAATCAGGTGAAGAATGGGATGTTTGTGTAGGGAAAAAGTCCTGGTTCTTGTAAAGGACACAGTAGTGTCCAGTCAATATAGACATAAAAAAGGGGGTGTGCTTGCAATTTATATTGTGGTTCTGATTTTCTTATATATTATTTGGGTACATAAGAGAATTCCAGAACCAATTTCTTCATGCAAAATTTCCTTGTGCTAGATACAGAATGACCCAAAAACCTTGAATTTTCGGCTCATTTTCCAGTTTTCAGCTATTTCTGCCAAATATCGTAATCGGACGGAAAAATTTGCTCTCGCATTTTTTTAGATTATAAAATTCTGAATAAAATGAGATCATTCGGAATTCTATATCTCCAATTAGTACTGAGTTATGACTTTTCAAAAATGAGTGAAATTTGTAGAAAAAAATCAATTTTTATGAATTTTAGTTTTTGATCAACAATATCTTCCGATTGTTACCATTTAGATGTATAATTCAAAATCCCTCTGGGCGTATTTTTGTGCTCTACAATCTGAGATCAGGCAGAGCGCTCTATCTCATATAGATTTCCAGGTACATCTGACAACAATGCTCCTTGTATTGTGAAATACACCTAATTTTCAGCTTCAACCATCATCACCAACTACATTGCCGTCACATTGATAATTCGCTCAATGACATAAGTTCATGAGATTATGTTCTATGAGAATCACCCGTTAGATGCACTTCATTTCAGTATTTCTTAGTGGAGAGGCGCGCTCAAGGACACCTCAAGGATCAAAATTTTTAACACTTATAACTTATGACACAATGCTCAGATTTCATCGTACTACACTTCATTCTCATTAAGCTCATCAAGGCGGTCCAAAATCATGCATCGTAAGACAAATTCGGTCAAAAATTGGAAAATTTATTATTGAGTGTACTTAAGCCCATATTCCAATACAAAAAAAGGGCAAATTTCTTATTCAAAGCTGCATGTCTTGTGAAATACTTCTGATAAAATTTCCAAATCTAGTGAGGGTGTGCAAATTGTCCACCTCTACCCACTCCAATAAATAATACTTTCGATTCCAATACAATTCGAAAGTTACAGAAGATTTTTAAAATGGTGATTTCAGTTTTTACATTTTTTTCGTGATTTTACTGTTGATAAAGAGTTTCTAAAACGAGTCTGATACATCATAGAAACTCACGATTGATTCCCAATTGTAGATAAATTCATCCTCTACGAGCTCAGTTGCCTAAAGTCTATCATGAATTACTTTTCCCCTATCATAGAACTGCCAAAACCGTTAATATGAGCAAAATATCGACAATTTCCAGATTTTTTCAACAATCAAATCTCACTTTACGAACATATTTTTTCATGAATCTTTTACAGCAGATGAAGAGAAAATTCTATTTTACATTTCAAGATCAAGTAATAATTTTTTCCTACAGTCACCTTGAAAAGTGACCATTCCTGCACTGATTACAGAACGCAAAGAATCACTTTTCCGCTCTAGTGCGCAAAGTATTACTTTGCGTACTCTTAATACTTTGCGCATTATCTTGCAGCAATCCCAATCAGCTGTTGACATTGTTGGCGTGTATTTTGAATGCGAATTTGTTCTATCTTTATTTTTTCTGATTTTCAAATAAATAAAAATGAAAAATCATTAAATTATAAATTTTGAATATTATTAGTTATTCATTATTTCAAATAATTTTTTTCCATTCATAAATTGATTGGCTGAAAAATTATTTAGAAATTAAGATTTACTCAAAATTATTCAAATTAATTGGATTAATTCAATTTTCAATTTGAATAAATTATTGATTATTAATTTTCAATTGGATTATCAAGTTTAAAATAAATAGAAGTTGTTATTAATAACAAAATTATACAGACAAACATTTGATGGATTTCAGCCATCATTTTACCCATAATCAACCACTTCTCATATTCAATGGTAACTGTAGGAAAAATGTAATGTGAAATACGTGTGCAAAGTTCCTCTGCTGCACTCAAGAAACCATTCCGCCCTCGCCTACGGCTCGTGCGTAAACGTTTCTTTCGGTGCAGCAAACTGTCACTTTGCGCACTAGTTGCACAAATAACTATTATGATAAGGGGTTACCGAGATACATAGCTTTGAATATAGAAATTTTGTGTATTGGAATATGGGCTTATATGTACCTTCAACAATAAATTTTCAAATTTTGATCCTTGAGGTGTCCTTAAGCGCACCTCTCCACTAGGAAATACTGAAATGAAGTGCATCTAACGGTTGATTCTCATAGAACATAATCTCATGAACTTATGTTATTGTGCGAAATATCAATGAGACGGCAATGTAGTTGGTGATGATGGTTGAAGCTGAAAATTAGGTTATTTCACAATACAAGGAGCATTGTTGTCAGATGTACCTGGAAATCTATATGAGATAGAGCGCTCTGCCTGATCTCAGATTGTAGAGCACAAAAATACGCCCAGAGGGATTTTGAATTATACATCTAAATGGTCACAATCGGAAGATATGTTGATCAAAAACTAAAATTCATAAAAAGTTATTTTTCTCTACAAATTTTACTCATTTTTGAAAAGTCACAACTCAGTACTAATTGGAGATATAGAGTTCCGAATGATCTCATTTTATTCAGAATTTTATAATCTAAAAAAAAATGCGAGAGCAAATTTTCTGTCCGATTACGATATTTGGCAGAAATAGCTGAAAACTGGAAAATGAGCCGAAAATACGAGGTTTTTGGGCCACTCTGTATCTAGCACAAGGAAATTTTGCATGAAGAAATTGGTTCTAGACTTCTCTTAAGTACCCAAATAATATATAAGAAAATCAGAACTACAATATAAATTGCATGCACCAATGTATATAGTGACTGGACTAAAGGTATTGATTGGTTTGCCTAACTAACATACTACTTGGGAACACAATAAGCTTCGGTTTACGTGGTGGTTCTTTGAACCTTTGGATCCTTGAATCCGTCCGTCCCTTCAATAACAATAATAATATTGATCAAGTTATTGTGTCCTAGTTTGTATCTCAAGTCACTCATATACTATGTCTAGCTTCGGAGTGTTAATCAAACATTGAAAGTATCTAAAGTATGGTTAACAATTGAATAAAAAAACATCAAAGCCAAATAAATGAATGCATAATATGTTCAGAGATCAATAAACTGGTTGAATTAAAATGAAACACTCAAATATTGCATAGCAAAATTTGCCAGTGATGCCATTACTACTTAAAATATATTATTGATTTTTTATCTTTTTTATTTTTAGTTAATACAGCATTTTCTGATATTGATATTCATTCATCAATTATAATTTCTTTGTAATTCAATTTATTGATCTGTAATCGTGTTTTAATGGCAGATGAATGAATTTGATTACATACAATTACTAGGGCTTCTTTTATGTGAAAGTTTAATTACATAATCACTAGTACCTTTATTTTTGTTTTCTTTTAGATATGATTGGCCGAAGCTAATCGTTTCTAAATAAAAACAAAAATAAGGGTACTAGTGATTATACCGGGTGTTTCAAAAAGAATGCCCCAATTTTTAACAGTTATTTATTTTAAAAAATTGTGCACACAAACAAATTTCACACCATATTAATCACAGAAGTATCAAGTTTATGATGATGTATTATAAGTGGTCTATGTGCCCTCCTTTTGAGGCTCGGACGACATCTAGACGGTAGCCAAATTCACCCCAGACTGTTCGCAAGATGTCTTCCCGGACTGTAGCTACTGCATCAGTTATCCTGGTTCTTAACATATCAAGTGCTAAGGGAGGAACATAAAAATGATCTTCAACGTTGATCCTTCCTTAGCGCTTGAGATGCTTAGGAAATTGAGCAGCTAAAAACCAGGATAACTGATGCAGTAGCTACAGTCCGGGAAGACATCTTGCGAACAGTCTGGAATGAATTTAGCTATACCGTCTAGATGTCGTCCGAGCCTCAAAAGAAGGACACATAGAACACTTATAATACATCATCATAAACTTGATACTTCTGTGAGTAATTTGATGTAAAATTGGCTTGTGTGCACCATTTTTTGAAATCAATATAACTGTTTAAATTTGGGACATTCTTTTTGAAACACTCACAGTATGTATTTAAACTTTCATATAAAAGAAGCACTTTAATATAAAAATCCCTTTATATAAAAGCCCGTTTTAACTGCCTTTATAGGTAGTTTCAATTAGCCCTATGAATTTGAGCAGAGTAGTCATATACTTTAAATGTTTTAGATCTAAATCAAACTATCATTTGATTGACGATGCACTTAACTTGAATGAAACCACGGAAACACAAACTCTACTGTACTACCCAATTCCAAACTGATAGAACCATATTAAAAATTCTTGAAGCTAGAGCGGAAGCTGTTCATATGATAACATTTCGACTCCCACGAGACCGGGAATCGGTAAGTGTGAAAACGGCCATTGGGTGATTGGCAAATCAACCGACAAGTCAGCCAATTGGACCAGAGTCTGGAAGACTTGTCGTCGGAAAATCGTTAGAATAGGATGGTTTGGCTATTTGAAGAGGTGGCAAAGTTCGGATAGTCATGTCGACTCTAGGACGACCAATCGGTGTGTGTGAAACGGCACTTGAAGCGCGTTGCCTAATAGCATACCTTGCTAGCTGCAGCACCCTCGTCTGAGCTGAGCATTTGCTGGACCTTCTGCACGGCGGTGTAGACGGTGACGGGGCTAACCAGGCCAAAGTCGAACAGGTTGCACATGTGCAGCACGAAGTTGCGGTACAGGTTCTTGGTCAGCAGCTGGTCGCCGCGCTCCTGCAGGAACATCGAGCTGGCCAAAGGGATCTGGCAGTCGCCCACGAATCTGCCCACACAAAAATCAACCCATTGAACATCTTTCAACTAATGTTAACTAAGCATAATGTGAATGTGAACTATAGAGATGTCCACGTTATAATGGCAGTAATCGATTGACATTGGTGTTGCCATCCTTGTCTATCATTCAACAAAGCAGATAGCGCTTTCCTCCGTAACGTTGCCAGATCGTTTTTCAACAATGAAGAAATATAATTGATTAACGGAATATAAAATCTCATGAGAATTTATTATTAAATCATTAAACAATATATTTTCTTGACGAATGAAGTATAATTGAACATTGCCGCCGTGCAACCAAATTCATCCAATTGATTTGATAGCTTTCACCCATCATCTATGGAAAGTCATCGGTTCCAATATGTGCTAAAATCTTGATAAATCATGAATGGATTTAATGCCTGTTGAGGCCATTTGAATTGTATTCATTCGCTCATTGACTGCTAGATGGCAGGAGAGCTTTTATAATTTTATAATATCTATTACTCATCAATTTATCGTTCCAGGCACTGGAAAGTTTGCGAGTCAGTGTGGATTTAGCTTTCGTACAGCTATGTACTCGCTCTCGTGGCTTTAAGATTAAGGAAATTCGGCCTATACATTTATTCGTGAACATAAATATTGTATTTTCGTTCTACGTGAAAAGTTATTCACGTTTCGTATTAGTGAAAAGTGAATGCCAGAACTCAGTTTTTAGTTTTTTTTTTATCAATAGTCAAGTCATAGTGTTATATATATCCAGACAGTAAACTTCATCTCAGAACGGTAAAAAAGCAAGGAACCAACTTTAATAATCGCACTTTCGGTTTGCATAATTTCACCTATCTTTTCCTCTCATCTATCCTATCCAACTGTCCACCTTTTACCTCAAATAGAAGTAGGCAAACAATTCGATTCGCGACATGTTGGATTTGGGATTTGGTGAGTACATTTTCTGATTTTCTATGTTCTATGTATGTGGGTTTCCTGAATGGATATATTATTCAACTCAAGATTTGATTCGTTTTATACAGCCCACTTCAGAGCATTTGAAACTTTTAGTATGAAATATAAAACTTTGAGCAATTTACACAAAAATTGATACTTTACTGAACAAAACCATATGACACTTAAACATAGAATCTTACAAGCTAAAATACTTATCTATTCATATTTGGCTCATTCATTGGCTACAGGCTTTCAAAATTACACAAAAAATTCAACACAAATTTAGAACACAATAAAATTATTCAGATCTCAATTAAAACATTTTAAATTTCAAATTTATAGAAAAATTTCAAGAGAGCTAAAAACACTTCTAGAATAGTCCAGGCGCTGGTTTACATTTAGCATACATGAGAGAGGCAGAGAATTTGACTTCGGATTATTGTTAGGGGGTCTTTAGTGTATATGAAAACTCGATGTCGTCACGTCCCAGGGTGGTCGACAGCTTGGGGGGAGGGGGGTAAGTTGTAAAAAACGCGCGCTTATAAAATCGCCTGTCCTGCAGTTACTATTCATAGTACAGCTTTTAATTTTTTCTCAATATTATGTACACATAGCTGGCTTTCAATGTGGTCCTCTACATTTTTGCGATAAACTGCATAGTTTTTCCGTAAAAAAATAAAATATCTCGAAAAATGTATTTTTTTATTATGGACTTTTTGTTATTTCTCGAATATTGAAGTCATTAGCCGACTTAGAGGAAAAGGCTCCCAATAAACGTTGTAGGCCGTTTCTTCCTGAATCCAATGATATATATAGTTTGGGGGTTACGATCATAGATGCGGCGTTGGGAGGGGGATAAGTAGCACTGTTACGCTGCGGCGCGGTCCTCCCCCATGATTAATGCGCGTAATGGCCTGTCTATCGCATCGCTCCTACTAGTCTGTGCATTCAAATTATGTATTTCAGGAACGCTATCTTATGTATTTTCGGTCGCTGAACACGATTTTTCAACTCTCAAGTCTCAATAATTGATCATTTTCATCATAATATACTAATTATGGTCAAAATTACAAACTTCATCTCATTATCATTATTTATGATTACATTGTAATGATAAACCATCTTGTTAGGAATCCTATATGTGTTTCTCAGTCGATAAAAAACTGATATTCCATTAAGAGAGAATAATTATTCGATTTAGTTCAATGATCACTTTGGAATTGCGAAAGTCAAGTAATGGAGTAAGTTAAACAAATAATATAGGCTACCCCATATAGAGCACCGTGTAACAGGAGTAAAATATTTTCGTAATATAAATTTACAGTTGAAGCACAAATAATGCCAATTACTCCCATGTGATATGACTAAATATTTTATTACAAAGGAAATACAACTCTAATGCTGCGTTTACACCAAAGTTATTAACGAGATGTTAATATAACTTAATCTTTATAGATTCTATGAGATTGAACTTAACTTATCATACACATGATGGACATACGTGTTTGCCAAGTTCCGTTCAATCTAATAGAATCTATAAAGATTAAGTTAACATTTTGTTAATAACTTTGTTGTAAACGCAGCTTCATCAACTGATTTCTGTAACTTATATCTACGAATAGATACTTTTCATCTGGCTGAGTTTGACTGATTGTCTTGGGGTGGTACTTGAACGAAAGTGGAATGGGAGATATCTTTGTTGAATTTGAAATATTTGGAGAGAATACTGTTGGAAATCTATTGAGGGGAGATCAGTATAATTAAGGTGTGAGAGCAAGCAATCAGTTCAATGAAACAACTACAAGGACTCATGAACGGTTCAAATATGAGAGATTGTCAAAGTATATTTGAAAGAAGTCAGAAGCTATTTGTGGAGTTTTTTTAGAATCACAATGCAAAATCAATAACTACTTTGAAATTTATGACTGATTATTGTAACATAGTTTAAATTATCTTAAATTGTATTCATGCTCATAAGGAAGGACTCTGGTATTGCACATAGAAACTGTACGAGAAAAGATCCCATACTTTTTTCATTCAATCACACAAACTATGTTATGGAGACTGTGTTATATCTAGAAAATATAAAAAAAATACTCATAGAAGTAGAAAATAATTTCCAAACAGGAAACATTAACTCTATACAGTCAATACATTGACTCTCTGTCAAATGAAACCTTGAAAATTTAATAAATGTGACAACCGATCATGCTTTGGAGCAAACCCTCATTCGATCATCCAAAACTGAGTGATTGGAATAGCTAGTTCTTCAAAGGCTTTCCTAAAATGACTGCTACTATATAAATAAATCTTCCATCAAAGATATTCTGTTCAAGTATGTTGACATCATTATGGATATCACTGGAGATTGTGAAGAAAGTCATCGAATGAAGTAAAACAAGAATAATGAGAGATGAGAATGATTTCCAGAAGCATAACCTTCTCAAGAGAACATAACATTTTTCTTCAAGACTCTGATGGACAACAGAATCTGCATAATGTTATCAATGGTCTGGAAGCAAGTGAAGAAGTGTGTGATTCTCTTTTGAACGTATAGAAAGAAATAGTTATTCGGTCTCCAACGATTTTTATCTGAACATAGTTGTGGCAAATTGTAAAAGTGTATTCTCACCTATAAAAAGAAACAGAGTTCTTTCATTCTCCACGATGCAATCAAACAAAAATCCTAGTCTTAGTTGACATATTATATTATTCTAGAACAAAAAGATCTGATCTCAGTATCTTTACTAGGCTATTAAAGATAATTCAGCATTGAAGTTTTAGTGCAGCATGCATTTCTACAATAACCGCAATCTCTGTCAACATCTGATGGATATTTAAAAAAAAAACTCTTAATCTCACTTGGCCCATGAAATTGTAAGTGAAACTAGTTGTGGATTTGACTAAATCCCTAAATATCGTTGACAAATTCGCATAATGATGACATGGCTCTCCTGAATTCAACTACTACTTCACTTTTCAAAACTTCAATACGCTGCAAGATTATGGAAACTTTGTGATGAGAAGAGTTATGAAAATTCTCAATAAAGATGGAGTGATACAGGTGGACATAGCTTTTCATGTCTATGGTCTTAAATCAAACAAAGGTAGTGAACATATTAGAAGCAGCAGAGTAAAAGAATCACTCCAATAATATGCTCTCCAAACCATCGAGACTTGATTTCTAAATCTGTGGCAGAGATTTATTAATGTGAAATGCAAGAATCTATAAAGGAATAATCCATACGTTAGCTACGTGCAGGAATACATACATTCATTCATTCATTTGTGGATGAAATTACAAATCATATAAATATGTTTGGGAAAGAATAACAGGCATGGCAAACTATTCGAATCCCAAATTTTGATACTGAATAACTTGTCACCATTTAAAAACAGTCTGAACGGGAATACCATAATGGATGAATCAATCAAAAGTTAGTGAAATATCATTATAATAATACTGTTAGAAATATGAATATTTAAATTTTCATTTCATTTTGATTTGATACATATCTATTATTATATTGGATATGATTTCTCAAAAGTTCACGACAAACTGAAGATTCACGAAAGATTAACATTTTCATACTAAACATAATCATTATGATAATGAATGAATGATGAATTCCATTTCCACCATGAAGAACTAAGAAATTCCACAAATATTTCTTGGAAATTAACTGACCACTATATCAAGTAAGCGTGGCCAGTGTGCAATTATAATAATATAATTTAGCCTGCAGTGCATCACAATAAATTAATTTGAGATACAAACAATAGAACATAAAACACATATAAATATTATCATTATTCTATCCTAATATATTTCTTGAAACCCAAGTTTCGTTTATTTCAAACGGTCATTTCTTAGTTTCCTTGCAGAATGAGATGAAGTTTGTAATTTTGACCATAATTAGTATATTATGATGAAAATTATCAATTATTGAGACTTGAGAGTTGAAAAATCGTGTTCAGCGACCGAAAATACATAAGATAGCGTTCCTGAAATACATAATTTGAATGCACAGACTAGTAGGAGCGATGCGATAGACAGGCCATTACGCGCATTAATCATGGGGGAGGACCGCACCGCAGCGTAACAGTGCTACTTATCCCCCTCCCAACGCCGCATCTATGATCGTAACCCCCAAACTATATATATCATTGGATTCAGGAAGAAACGGCCTACAACGTTTGTTGGGAGCCTTTTCCTCTAAGTCGGCTAATGACTTCAATATTCGAGAAATAACAAAAAGTCCATAATAAAAAAATACATTTTTCGAGATATTTTATTTTTTTACTGAAAAACTATGCAGTTTATCGCAAAAATGTAGAGGACCACATTGAAAGCCAGCTATGTGTACATAATATTGAGAAAAAATTAAAAGCTGTACTATGAATAGTAACTGCAGGACAGGCGATTTTATAAGCGCGCGTTTTTTACAACTTACCCCCCTCCCCCCCAAGCTGTTGACCACCCTGGGACGTGACGACATCGAGTTTTCATATACACTAAAGACCCCCTAACAATAATCCGAAGTCAAATTCTCTGCCTCAATGTATGTATGCTCAATGTAAGCCAGCGCCTGGACTAAGAAGCCAGCAGCCATCTTTTCATGAGAGAGAAAAGAAGCCTTTCCGGTGAAGCCGAGACACGTCATCATTGCCAACCTCCAAAATTATAAATTTGCAACTATTACAATTTATTATTCTCTCAATAAAACTTTATTTTTAAACTATTTGAACTTTTTATTTAACCTTTATATTATTTGGAATTAATGTGTTTATTTAGAAAGAGAACTTGGTCAAAGTGAGTTAGTTGTTCAACTGTTCAACATTTGAGTAGCTGATCAATTTCCGGTGAAAAGTTGAGTCCGCATATCGATTACACCGATATTTGCTATCAAGTTTTATTAATATTAAATATTGAATTGAAGATTCGATTTTAATCGAGAAAATGTAATATTACAATATTTTCAACAACAATGAACAGTTAATATTTCAATATCAGGGCACCGAGCTCCGCTCTGGAGTACAAAAGCAAACAAAATGTATTACAAAAGAAAAAATTATAATAAATTTATAGTTCATACAAGAAGGTTCTATCTGATCACAGTGGATTGAGATTAATTCCCAGAGGAATGCAAAAATTTCTCTCACAAAAGCATGTTAAATTTTAATCCAAATCAGAGAAGACCATTTCAATAAGATAGCTTATCAGATTGGTTCTACTGGAATTAATCAGGATTAAAATTTAACCGGCTCTTGTACAACCGGCACTAAGTACCTGATTGAATGATTACAAAAGTACTGAGTCATTTTGTCTCAGTTCCAACACATGCACTCGCTCACTCACTTCCATCATCAAAAGACGACGAAATTATTAGCTGTTTTTCAAAGGATGAATAAATCCTTTTAATGTCCTTCAGCGAGTTTTCCCAGGGATGAGACCTAGAGAAATCGAAACCTACTATGTCCTGAATTTCGTGAGAATCGTTAGAGCCGTTTTCGAGATCCGGTGAAATACAAACATATAAACATCTAAACAGAAATTGCTCGTTTAATAGTATAGGATCAGATATATATTACTGGTATCAACCATCCTCTATAGAAGGCAGAGAATCGGCAAAGTTGATCAATAACAACTCTGTTGACGCAATTCATGTGCATATAATGTAATTGGCAGCAATTTATTAGGTACTTATTAACGAAATAAAGGGATGAGTGTTTTTGGGGACTAAGGCACTACTCAAACGACTCAAATCGCGAACAGAGTCCATATGTCAGCACTACAACCTGTGTTAAGTCAACTATATTTAAATTAAAAAATGGCGTAGAAATGTTTAGTAATAGTAGCATATTGTTAAAAGCTTAAATCCAACCCCAATCCTTTCACTAAGCTGACTAATTTTCAATTGAATTCTCTATAACCCTATAGTGAGGTCCACGTTATAATGGCAGTGTTTGATTAGCAAAGGTTGCTAACAAGCTATGCTTGTCTATCACTTAACAAAGCGGATAGTGCTATCTTTTTCTTTCTTTGCTCTATTGCCAGATCGTCTTTTAACAATGTAGAATTAATATAATTAATTAACAAAATATTTTATCTTAGTTATGGAAATTCATTATGAAATTATTGATAAATATAATTTCTTGCTTAATAAAATATAATTAATTATTTTAAACGAGAATTAACAGTTAATATTACATCAATAAACCTCTATCAGCTACCGACTATAGAAGGCATTGACAAGAGTTAGACAGAGGATCAGCAACGTTTTTCTCCTATCTTTCTCCACTGCCATTATAACGTGGACCTCACTACCGGATGATTACAAATGAAATAGACAACTTCAATAGCCTGTACAAAATTAAACTGGTGTATTTCAACATAGTAAGTGATATAGGTTTGTAGGGAATTTCTTAAAGTTTATGTTGGTAGAACTGTTGCTGGCTATTGTTGGCTGCTCCGTGTTACAACAGCCAGTTTAGTTTAGCAATATGGCCGCTACTCAAGTGGAGAAAGCTTATTGTGTTCTTGAATTAGCCAAAACAAACTCTGTTACTGTTGTGCAGCGTCATTTCAGAACAAAATACGGTAAACCACCACCAACAAGGCAATCAATTTATGACTGGTATGAACGTTTTGAAAGCAGTGGATGTGTGTGTAAGAAGAAGAGTACTGGAAGACCTTCTGTTACAGAAGAAAAAATTGATAGTGTTCGTGATGTTTTTGTACGAAGTCCAGGAAAATCGACTAGATCAGCGAGTTTAGAATTGCAAATTCCTCAACCTACTGTGTGGAAAATTCTGCGGAAACGTTTGAAAATGACACCTTATAAATTGCAGTTAGTACAAAGTTTAAATGACAATGATAAAGTTGTACGTAAAAATTTTTGTCAAGAGATGCAACATTGTCTTGAAAATGACGACACATTGTTTAATCGCCTAATTTTCAGTGATGAATGCACTTTTCACATTAGTGGAAAAGTTAACAGACATAATGTACGAGTATGGGGAACAGAAAACCCAAGAGAGACTGTACAGCATATACGCGATTCTCCTAAAGTGAACGTGTTTTGCGCTTTATCTTGTGAAAAGGTTTACGGGCCTTTCTTCTTCCAAGAACCATCAGTAACCGGAAGAATTTATCTGGACATGTTAACCGAATGGTTAATGCCTCAACTCCATGAAGATAGTTGTAACTTCATTTTTGTACAAGATGGAGCTCCGCCTCACTGGTACTCAGACGTCAGAGGGTATCTGGATGAACATCTTCCTAGACGATGGATCGGCCGTGCAAGTGAGGAAAACGTTGTGTTTCAGCCGTGGCCACCTCGTAGTCCGGACCTAACGCCCTGCGACTTTTTCTTGTGGGGCTATGTAAAAGACAGAGTTTTCGTACCACCGCTTCCTGTTGATATCGATGATCTTAACGAATCACAAATGCTCTTGCTACAGTTAACCGTGAGATGCTTAGTCGTGTGTGGTCAGAATTTGACTACCGTGTTGATATCTGTCGTGTTGCAAATGGTGCACACATTGAACATCTGTAAATTTTCAATAAAAACTTCAAGAATTCTTCTATGTAATCATGTAAGTAATGATCTAAACTTTTAAATAATAAATTCTCTACAAGCTATTCAAACTGTCTATTTCATTTGTAATCACCCGGTATAATCATAATCCTAACTTCAACTAATATGACGATCCCTGTTTGGATTTTTAGCCGTTCATGCACTCCAAATTCATTTAGGCACTTCTCAACAGCTACTCAGGTGTCATCGTAGATATCAACTTAGGGCCGGTTTCCAAGCTCGGGATTTAGCTAAGTTCTAGACTTCAACTGGCTTTAAACTCTGGAGTCAGAAAATTGGCTTTCCGAGTCAGAGCGTTAACATAGTCGAGGACTTGAATAGACCCTGGAGTTTGGAGATCACAATAGACTCTGGAGTTTATAATTTCGCTTTCTGAGTAAAGGGCTTATAAGTCCAGGACTTGAATTAGATTCTCGCCTCTTTCCGAGTCAAGGATTTATTAAAAACCTTCAAGTCCAGGACTTGAAACAGCGTGATTTTAAACCCTCGACTGAGGATGTTTTTCAAATTGAGTTCTGGACTTAAACTGAGCAAACACAACTCATTTATTGTTTTGGAGTAGATGAATAGCCAAATAGATGTCATGGGATACCCAAATGTTATTTGGATTAGTACGTATAAATTCATAATTTATAGTTTGCAAGTCTAATTTTAAATAAAGTTCTATCAGAAATATGCTTAAAAAAATAACATTATTTTACGACTGTGACATAACCTAAAAATTTTCAAGAAAAATGATACAAGGATTGCCTTGGAATTTCATCTTCCAATGTGAATGTTATCAATCAATGTCATATTCAGCAAATAAATAATAAAAACATAACAATATATATAATAAATAATCATTTCAGTTTTCTTTTTCAAAACAAATACGTTTTCCGAATCAATAGCCTACTAAAATTTTTATTCCAAAATCACTGGCAAGGATTAATGATCAATAGCATAACATAAACTGAAATGTTCATTCATTCATGTTTCAACAGGAATTAGGTTTTGCTTTGAATGGGCCTACAAATAAATATTGAGACGTATTTTCACAAAATAGCTGTTACAGAATAGTTTGGAGAGCATGCTGATTTAAATAAGTCCGCTTCAATCAGCTGTCTCCCATTGCCAAAATAATAACAATATTAATATTGTGAACTAGCAGGAACCCGTGCTTCGCAAGGATCTATTTTCAAACTTGATAATCTAAAAACTTGACGTAATGAAATTTTGAAGAATTGAAAATAGGCCTATAACCATCCTTGGTTAATTAAGAATCTAGCCTACATGCAAAATTTCAAGTTAATTAGTCCATTAGTTCAGACGTGATGATGCGTCAAACATAATTTTCCTATCCCGTACATGTATAAGCCAACTCTTTATTTTATTATAGATATGGTTAACGACTGCAAGAGATAGGAGTGTGGAACAGAATAGTTGTGAAACTATGTTAGCGCCAGAAGTGTCTCAAACACAATAGTAGGTACTACATGAACTTTTTGAAAGTGATTTGAAAAAAAAATGTTAAAACAACAGAACTGAAAGCTATCAACCTTATCATTCTACTTCCATTTAGAGAGGCTTTTGTTTGAGCCGAATGAAATCTTCTATCTTCTATGTATATTTATAAAAATGAATGTCTGTTTGTATGTTTGTTCCCTATGACTTGAAAATTATTTGACATAACGGCATGAAACTTTGAGAATATGTTGTGTGAATATTGGGGATGGTTTCTGACCAGAAATTTTAATGGGGTGGCTAATAATGATTATTTATTAATCCATTTTTCACAGACCCATGTTTTCGAAATTGTCGGCCTAGCGGCTACCGAAGAACGGAAAGATGATCATGATTCAATATCATATTGAGATAATATGATTTAGCATCTAAAGTTACCAGCTGTAATAAACACGTCATTCTATGATAAATTGTGTAGGCTACTGGTATTACAACGGTAGTTTGGAGTTGAAGTGTAGTTGATTGGTACCAGCTGTAGATAATGATTCCTTAGGAGACCTATACAAATAATTATCACTCCCCTATCATTGAGTAACCGGAAAATGTTGGGAAAAAATTATTCACCTGATGGAAGAGAGTTGTTCATATTGCATTCATTAATGGCAGAATAATTTACATTTTTTTTAATTTAGCTTAGCTTATATTCATCCTAGAATGGAAGATGGAAAGAATATATGATTCTGTGTGATTCATCGTACATCGCATATTTCCTGGACCATCTATTGACAATCAACAAATATGAAAACATTGAATTCATCTTTGAAACACTGATTTATCCTATCTATTTTTTTTAATTCAACACTTTACTGTTAGATATTACTACCAATTGATTGAGAAGAATATGTTTTGGGAATAATGAATGCTGCATGACTAAGCACATAGGAATTCCGTATTCAGATGTAAATGAAAATATTGATTGTCGGATAAATTTCATGATTCACCAAATAAAGTAAAGTGTGACATGAGATACATTGACTTTTAGGCGGTACGAAGTTCGCCAGGTAAGCTAGTTGTAAATAAAGCTTTATTATTAATAGTCAACGCTGGAAAAAGACAGGCTCAATCACCAGGAATACTATAAATTCTATGAAGGACAAGTAAGCCGATAATTTTGAGTAGTTCAATCACTTCCATTATGGACACTGGATACATTATGGACAATCAATACCTATGAAATTTATTAGCTACAAAATGGAAAACTTTGATTGAAGTGACCCAGAGTACTATAATATGAATAACCATTTAGATCAAATATAAGAAATTACTCACATCTTTTATCAACTTGTACTTTTTGTTCACAAAATATTAACACAAAAATATAAGTTATATTGAATGAACTCATGACTAATAGTACTCAAGTTTGTCTTTTTCTGGCCGTGCTACAAATAAATGTAGGTTTATGTTTGACATCTTGTTTTTGTAATCTTGTTGTCTGTTAAGAAATTTTTCAATGTTTTTTTTTGTTTGCAATCAAATTTAAATTTGAAAAAAGAATTATCAACAAACTCCTAACCAGAGAAAATCTCTGTGATCAGTTCTAATCGGAATGTATGAGACTCCATATACAGCTGATAGAAGGCCAAGCATAAGCATACAACAATGGAAAAAACACGTGGCAATAAGCTCGCGCTTTCGATCCACAGAAAATTAAATTCGATCAGCTGATTGATAAAATTATTTTAAGCTTTCCAATGATTACAACATATGTTAGAGTGTCAATTATATCAGTTCCATATGGCATTCACCTTACCATGTTCATAACCTTACTAAATAGGATCCTTTTTCATCCTTTGAAACCCTTAGAGGCAAAATATCTCAAAATCTGTTCTTAGTGTGCGTCTAGCATGTTTGAAGAATATTTGTGCAGAGTTTCAAGTCTGTCGGCCAATTAGTTTGAGCTGTAGTGTGATTTTACATGAAAATTTTCAAAAAAATTCCCTCTCCTGGACCTATCTCTGCTCCTGGTCAGATTTTTTCTGCATAGATCTGATTTTTTTTCGTAGCTGAACAAAAAAGTTCCTCATGACTTTGCTGTGCAATGAGCGGTTAAAAAGTACACATTTTTTGGGGGCCCCAGCTCCCTCAGGGGGGCAAATTTCTGAAAATCCTTTCTTAGTGGATGTTTTGAGGCTATCATAAACAATTGTGCAAGATTTCAAGTTTGTAGGCTCAGTAGTTTGGGCTGTGGTGTGATTTCAGTCTGTCGGGGCTTAGCCTTTTATAGATAATAGAGATAGAGAAGAGATAGAGATAGAGAAGAAGAGAAGAGAAGAGATTCAAGTTTGTAGGCTCAGTAGTTTGGGCTGTGGTGTGATTTCAGTCTGTCGGGGCTTAGCCTTTTATAAGTATAGAGATTTCCCTCATGTTTACTGAGTTAAAGCTCTGGACTCAAATAAGTTGAGAACTTAGGGCCGGTTTCCGAGCTCGGGATCTATAAGTTCTGGACTTACAGAGTCCAGGACTTAAATTAGCGCTCGGGTCTAAATCAACTTTCTGAGTCACGATTTTATCTTCTAAACTCCGGGGTCTAATGAGTTCTCGACTTATTTGAGTCCAGGACTTTAACGCAATAAACATGAGGGAAATTCACAATAATTTTGCTCTTGTAACAGCTGATTGCAGCGGGATAATTCAAATGAGCATGCTCTCCAAATTATTTTTTTGAAAATACGTGTTGATTTCTTTGTAGGCCTACTCAAAGCAAAACCTAACCTTTTGAAAGATGAATGAATAAACATTTCATTTTAAGTTATGCTATCATTGATCCTAACCAATGATTTTGGAATAAAAATTTCATTTGGCTATTGAGTTTGAAAACGTATTTGTTTTGAAAAAAATGGAATAGTAATTTATTATTGTTATTATTATTAATAATAGGTTGAATATGACATTGATTAATATCATTCAGATTAGAATATATATTCCAAAGCAATCTTCGTATTATTTTTCTTGAAGGTTAAATTTTTAGGTTATGTCAGTCGTAAAATAAGATTAGTTTTTTTACATATAATTCTGATATAATTTTATTCCAAAATAAACTTGCAAACTATGAATTATGAATTTAGATGGACTAATCCAAATAATTTAGGTATTTCATGACATCTATTTGGCTTTTCATCTACTTCAAAACAATAACTGAATTGTGTTTGCTCAGTTAAGGCTAGAACTTAAATTTAAACCCTACCCCAGTCGAGGGTTTAAAATCACGCTATTCAAGATCTGGACGATTTTTTATAAATCCTCGACTCGGAAAGAGGTGAGAATCTAATTCAAGTCCTGGACTTATAAGCCCTTGACTCAGAAAGCGAAATTATAAACTCCAGGGTCTAACGTGATCTCTAAACTCCAGAGTCTATTTAAGTCCTCGACTACGTTAACGCTCTGACTCTGAAAGCCAATTTTCTAACTCCAGAGTTTAAAGCCAGTTAAAGTCTAGAACTTAGCTAAATCCCGAGCTCAGAAACCGACCCTTAATATCCTTGAAATTTTATGAAGATCATTTCAACTGTTTTTAAGTAAAAATTTGTCTCATTAATTATTTGACCCTCGTAGATAAGATTGTCCTTTTAGAAGAGACTCTATTGGTTGAACACGGGTTCACAAATCAATATGGAATTACATGATTGAATAACTACGAATAAATAAATAGTGCTTGTCTAGTGTGTGCAAATTCTACTTTAAGTTGTATCCTTTTATATGACTTCATATTTTTAGAAGAATAGATTGTTCTTGGCAGTATGGGAGGATAGAACGTTAGGCTTTATAAAAACAAAAGTTAATCATGCACATCAAGCCATATTGATTTGATGATATAATATGATTTTTTAAAGGAAGTTGATAAGTCTTGATTTGATACATTTCTCAATAATTTCTGCTAAGATATTTAAAAGTGACACTGGAATAAATTTTTTGTGACATTTTTGTCAGTTTCCTTTTTAGAGCATTGTAACTTTTACATTTCATTCTACAACATATACTGTAACTTTCATATGCTATAGAGATTGAGTTTGATAGAATGTGTACAGGACAATTTAAAGCTATCACTATGAATAATACAAATCTAATCTGCCATAAATTTCAATCCAATGAGCCATGAATTATCGATAGAAGAAAGATCAAATGAGAAGAAAGTTGAGGTAAATTCAAGAGTACAATTTGCTAGAAAGACTTATTAAATAACTAGCTGGCCCGGCGAACTTCGTACCGCCAAACAGTTAATGCATCTCATGACAAACTTTAGCTGGATGCACATCTGAGGAGGCGCGATGCGGCATTTTGCATCCAGGTGGTTCTTGCTTATTTGTTTGAATGGAAGAACTCACACTCACTGATTCGGACATGGCATGTAACAGTGTGATAATGCAATCTCCATAAGATCAACACGTTGTATCACCAAGCCGCGCCTCCTCAGGTGAGCTTAGTCTTTGCTTAATCTGATGCACTATATTTTTATGAAAATTATCCATCAATCAGTATTTTATATCTAAATATGGACTTCCTATGTGCTAGTTGTACAGCAGTTTGCATTTTTAGATATAGTTGAATGCACCTTGCTGGGGAATTGAATGGTATATCTCCTTGCTGCTGATTTTCCCGTGCATATTCTAAATTTACAGCATTCCGACCCAAGTTTGGACGTCGTTCACACCGCGGCATTATTTCATTTCATTTATTCATAGACAATAGATTCAATGCAGGTAAAAACAACAGGCATTCGCCCAAAACTGCTTTTAACCTTAATTTGGAATACACGGTCTAGAGGTTATGTACCTTAACTTAATTCACACACTATTTTGAGTCCAAAAAATGTATGTACTACAATATTTTTGGATTTATCAGATTAATTAATTTCAAAATATAAATACAAACCAAAATCTTCCTTCACAATCACAGAAAATATTAAAAAGTTCACTTGAATCCACAAATTATACTCATGTTGAAATTTTAAACATGTTAAAATTATTATTAGAATTAAAATTCTGTGAATCAGTAGAAAGAAAGAAAATGGAAAAACAGATCTACCGACGGCTGTTGGATGACGCGATGATTATAACAGCTGATTTTTATTTCTGTGTGAGGCCAGCTCACAAATCTTCTCCCATAAGGATTACATGTAAACTTTGAAGGACCGTAGGAAAGAGTCCTGAAGTCGGATTATAAATTTGATAGACCAAAAACAATCCTTGATGCGGATTTTATATCATGCTAAAATTTCAACTCAATCGGTGCAGTACTTTTGGAGTTTTTGAAGCGTACACAAACCAACATAACATTTTTATATATATATATATATGAATGTATTTAAGCCTACCCGTGTTTCATGACATGCAGATTCCACATCTTCATGAGTTCTTTTTCGCCCTCATTGACGTCGGTGAAGTCATCGATCATCATCTGCGTCTTCTTCTGCAGCCACTTGGGATCGTTCTCGTCCTCACTGTCCACGTCCATCTCCTTCGGGTAGATCGGCAGACACGTTGTCGTGTGATGGTACAACCTGACGTACAAACATATTATTAGCATTGTGGCATAGAATAATACTTCACAGTTGAGCATTTCATAATAAATAATAGATTGGCCATCTCACTTGAAGGCGACGGTAACAAATAAAATAATTTATTAAATAATTGTCCTTATGTATAATTATGGTTCAAGTTGATGTGTTTCCAAGTCTTTCTTGATGCTAGCATGAACTTTAATTTCCATTTCCAAGTCATCTTAATCATCATCAAATTACATTATATCTTCATATAAAATAAATCTTTAGATAATGCTCTGTGAAATTAAAAGGATGATTTTGATATTGAATATAAATATAAATATAAGTTATTAATTTTTTGATACAAAAATCCAGATGATAAATTGTAACAATACCGAGGAGTCCGTACTATATTGCATCGAGGCCATACTCTGAATTATATGCATATTTTCATGCTCATGAATCGATAGAATATAAAAATAGTTAATTTTCAATTGTATAATGATAAAAGAAGTACCAATGTTGGATACAGAATGATCAATATTATAAAAGAAATTCAGATATAATACAGACGAATTGATACAGTCTCAACAAAAATACTTGCTGATGCTATTCAGATGTACACTTCACAACACTCTGCTCTCTATTTGATAAAAACTGCTCCATAACGTGTATATTACTATAGATATATTGTGATCCACATGGATAATAGAGGTCTTAAGCCTGACTAGCGACTGCATTCAACATAATATCATAATTTACATTTGGTAACCCCCTTTATAATGCTGATGTAGCTATGCATTGTTATTTACTAGCTATTAGTTTAGTTGCTTTTACGAGTCAGTCTGTTGCCAGAGCTCGTAGAGCGTACATCGCTCATAACAATGTATTATTATATTGAAATAAATAATTATTTTTTAAAAAAGCCGGTTGGTTATTCCAGTTCCTTAACTGGCGCCCGAACCACCCTCGCGCAGTTTTCCAATATTGTTCGTTTGACAATATTAGTTTTCAGATTCGTGTCGCGATTGCTTATTTCGACTTTGAAAAGGAAACTATCGGAAGACTAAGTGAGGTGAACCTTCAACTTCAACGGAACTTCTACACGGAATAACCACGCTACCGGACTTCTTTCATCCTGGCAACCACACTGGCAGACTCCTTCCGGAACGCTTTCATCCAACAACCGGAAGTAAATCCAGTTCTTACCATTGCTGCTACTGTAAGTAACGAATGAATTCTTCTACCTCAGCTTCACTTTCTTCTGCTTCAAATCCACTCATCTAGCCCTCCAAATTAGACTCTTCCACTATGGCAACTATCCCCAAACATCTGTTGGACTTTATCCCCAAGTTCGATGGGACATCCAATAAAATTCCTAAATTTCTCAGATCCATTGAAAAACTTTTCGGACTTTACTGTAATGATACTATCGAAAAAACTCAACGTGACCAGAACCACTGGCTTTTGTATACCGCTGCACTTCACAACTTAGAAGGCACAGCTGATAGCGTAGTTCAAAATAGTGAGTGCTCTAATGTGATCGAACTTATTCAACTCATAAAGAAACACTTTTCCGATAAACGTACTGTTTCAGACCTCATAGCAGAGATTGCTATCATGAAAACTTTTCAACATGAGCATCCCCTTGACTTTCTTGACAGACTAAACGGAAAGCGAACCAGGGTAGTTACTCGCTACAAATTAGACGGTGTATCCGGTGACTTACTCAAAAACCTTCTTGAACAACTTGACATGACACTTGTAAGGACACTTATTCACGATGTTCATCCAACACTCGGAGCTCATCTCCAAGTCTACAAGCTTAAGAACTTGGACGAAGCCCGTGACACTCTTCGTAGTGATTGCAGTATTGTGTTAAATCAATTGAAACTTACGGAATCTGTGTCTGATAGTGCAGTTATCAATCCTCAGTTTCGGCAGCGTAACTTCTTTCAACCGCGTTCAGTGTTTCCCCAATTCAGACAGTATCAACCATACTGCCATACTTATCAACCATACTTATCAACCATACAGTGATGATATAATATGATTTTTTAAAGGAAGTTGATAAGTCTTGATTTGATACATTTCTCAATAATTTCTGCTAAGATATTTAAGTGACACTGGAATAAATTTTTTGTGACATTTTTGTCAGTTTCCTTTTTAGAGCATCGTAACTTTTACATTTCATTCTACAACATATACTGTAACTTTCATATGCTATAGAGATTGAGTTTGATAGAATGTGTACAGGACAATTTAAAGCTATCACTATGAATAATACAAATCTAATCTGCCATAAATTTCAATCCAATGAGCCATGAATTATCGATAGAAGAAAGATCAAATGAGAAGAAAGTTGAGGTAAATTCAAGAGTACAACTTGCTAGAAAGACTTATTAAATAACTAGCTGGCCCGGCGAACTTCGTACCGCCAAACAGTTAATGCATCTCATGACAAACTTTAGCTGGATGCACACCTGAGGAGGCGCGATGCGGCATTTTGCATCCAGGTGGTTCTTGCTTATTTGTTTGAATGGAAGAACTCACACTCACTGATTCGGACATGGCATGTAACAGTGTGATAATGCAATCTCCATAAGATCAACACGTTGTATCACCAAGCCGCGCCTCCTCAAGTGAGCTTAGTCTTTGCTTAATCTAATGCACTATATTTTTATGGAAATTATCCATCAATCAGTATTTTATATCTAAATATGGACTTCCTATGTGCTAGTTGTACAGCAGTTTGCATTTTTAGATATAGTTGAATGCACCTTGCTGGGGAATTGAATGGTATATCTCCTTGCTGCTGATTTTCCCGTGCATATTCTAAATTTACAGCATTCCGAGTTCTACGACCCAAGTTTGGACGTCGTTCACACCGCGGCATTATTTCATTTCATTTGTTCATAGACAATAGATTCAATGCAGGTAAAAACAACAGGCATTCGCCCAAAACTGCTTTTAACCTTAATTTGGAATACACGGTCTAGAGGTTATGTACCTTAACTTAATTCACACACTATTTTGAGTCCAAAAAATGTATGTACTACAATATTTTTGGATTAATCAGATTAATTAATTTCAAAATATAAATACAAACCAAAATCTTCCTTTACAATCACAGAAAATATTGAAAAGTTCACTTGAATCCACAAATTATACTCATGTTGAAATTTTAAGCATGTTAAAATTATTATTAGAATTGAAATTCTGTGAATCAGTAGAAAGAAAGAAAATGGAAAAACAGATCTACCGACGGCTGTTGGATGACGCGATGATTATAACAGCTGATTTTTATTTCTGTGTGAGGCCAGCTCACAAATCTTCTCCCATAAGGATTACATGTAAACTTTGAAGGACCGTAGGAAAAAGAGTCCTGAAGTCGGATTATAAATTTGATAGACCAAAAACAATCCTTGATGCGGATTTTATATCATGCTAAAATTTCAACTCAATCGGTGCAGTACTTTTGGAGTTTTTGAAGCGTACACAAACCAACACAAAGCGTACACAAATACATATGAATGTATTTAAGCCTACCCGTGTTTCATGACATGCAGATTCCACATCTTCATGAGTTCTTTTTCGCCCTCATTGACGTCGGTGAAGTCATCGATCATCATCTGCGTCTTCTTCTGCAGCCACTTGGGATCGTTCTCGTCCTCACTGTCCACGTCCATCTCCTTCGGGTAGATCGGCAGACACGTTGTCGTGTGATGGTACAACCTGACGTACAAACATATTATTAGCATTGTGGCATAGAATAATACTTCACAGTTGAGCATTTCATGATAAATAATAGATTGGCCATCTCACTTGAAGGCGACGGTAACAAATAAAATAATTTATTAAATAATTGTCCTTATGTATAATTATGGTTCAAGTTGATGTGTTTCCAAGTCTTTCTTGATGCTAGCATGAACTTTAATTTCCATTTCCAAGTCATCTTAATCATCATCAAATTACATTATATCTTCATATAAAATAAATCTTTAGATAATGCTCTGTGAAATTAAAAGGATGATTTTGATATTGAATATAAATATAAATATAAGTTATTAATTTTTTGATACAAAAATCCAGATGATAAATTGTAACAATACCGAGGAGTCCGTACTATATTGCATCGAGGCCATACTCTGAATTATATGCATATTTTCATGCTCATGAATCGATAGAATATAAAAATAGTTAATTTTCAATTGTATAATGATAAAAGAAGTACCAATGTTGGATACAGAATGATCAATATTATAAAAGAAATTCAGATATAATACAGACGAATTTATACAGTCTCAACAAAAATACTTGCTGATGCTATTCAGATGTACACTTCACAACACTCTGCTCTCTATTTGATAAAAACTGCTTCATAACGTGTATATTACTATAGATATATTGTGATCCACATGGATAATAGAGGTCTTATGCCTGACTAGCGACTGCATTCAACATAATATCATAATTTACATTTGGTAACCCCCTTTATAATGCTGATGTAGCTATGCATTGTTATTTACTAGCCATTAGTTTAGTTGCTTTTACGAGTCAGTCTGTTGCCAGAGCTCGTAGAGCGTACATCGCTCATAACCATGTATTAGTATATTGAAATAAATAATTATTTTTTAAAAAAGCCGGTTGGTTATTCCAGTTCCTTAACTGGCGCCCGAACCACCCTCGCGCAGTTTTCCAATATTGTTCGTTTGACAATATTAGTTTTCCGATTCGTGTCGCGATTGCTTATTTCGACTTTGAAAAGGAAACTATCGGAAGACTAAGTGAGGTGAACCTTCAACTTCAACGGAACTTCTACACGGGATAACCACGCTACCGGACTTCTTTCATCCTGGCAACCACACTGGCAGACTCCTTCCGGAACGCTTTCATCCAACAACCGGAAGTAAATCCAGTTCTTACCATTGCTGCTACTGTAAGTAACGAATGAATTCTTCTACCTCAGCTTCACTTTCTTCTGCTTCAAATCAACTCATCTAGCCCTCCAAATTAGACTCTTCCACTATGGCAACTATCCCCAAACATCTGTTGGACTTTATCCCCAAGTTCGATGGGACACCCAATAAAATTCCCAAATTTCTCAGATCCATTGAAAAACTTTTCGGACTTTACTGTAATGATACTATCGAAAAAACTCAACCTGACCAGAACCACTGGCTTTTGTATACCGCTGCACTTCACAACTTAGAAGGCACAGCTGATAGCGTAGTTCAAAATAGTGAGTGCTCTAATGTGATCGAACTTATTCAACTCATAAAGAAACACTTTTCCGATAAACGTACTGTTTCAGACCTCATAGCAGAGATTGCTATCATGAAAACTTTTCAACATGAGCATCCCCTTGACTTTCTTGACAGACTAAACGAAAAGCGAACCAGGGTAGTTACTCGCTACAAATTAGACGGTGTATCCGGTGACTTACTCAAAAACCTTCTTGAACAACTTGACATGACACTTGTAAGGACACTTATTCACGATGTTCATCCAACACTCGGAGCTCATCTCCAAGTCTACAAGCTTAAGAACTTGGACGAAGCCCGTGACACTCTTCGTAGTGATTGCAGTATTGTGTTAAATCAATTGAAACTTACGGAATCTGTGTCTGATAGTGCAGTTATCAATCCTCAGTTTCGGCAGCGTAACTTCTTTCAACCGCGTTCAGTGTTTCCCCAATTCAGGCAGTATTCACCTCGCAGTTTTCATCAACAGCCCTTCAAGCAAAATTTTGCTCCTTTTAACCAACATAGGTTTCAACACAACCAATTCCAACAACCTCCACAAATCCAATCTCAACAGCCTCAACAGAGTCTAGTACCATTTAACGCAAGATTTCAGCAGTCTCAATTTCAAAATGTCCAACCAAAATCCTTCAACAGTAACTTTCGTAATTTCCAAGGCGGTGCACACAATGTTCGACAGTCTCCAAATTGGAATTCTCAAAATACTGTCTCAATGCGTACTGTTTCAACCAATCGTAGTAACAACTCTGCACGGAACAATTCGTTCCATGATGTTCATTATCTGGAAGGAAATTGCATTGACGAATCTAACGTAAATATCACTCCACTTGATGAAACTAATTTCGTTCAATCTATGCAAACTCAAATTGATTCTCTCACTTCCGCTGTGAATGAATTGGCAGAACGTTTTTTAGGATTAGGCCCAGCTCCTTCGGGGGACCCGCCAATCAGTTCGAGTTGAAGATTATCTACAAATCCCTCCCATACTTTGTCGATGATTCTAATCTAAAATGGCTTGTTGACACTGGATCAGTGAAGAACTATATAAATCCCGCTATTGTACCACCTGATGTGACTAGATTTAAGGAAGAATTTATCGTGAAGACACCTGCTGGTGAAAGAAATGGAGATGAGTATATTTTTATGAACTCGTCACAAGTGTTTCCAATGTGTGCTAGAATTAAGATGTATTTATTTAAATGTTCAATACAGCTCGATAAAACTGAATTTTTCAAACGAGAATTGTTGTACCTAGGACATGTAATCTCAGAAGAAGGAATTCAACCAAATCCCGCCAAATTGAAAGCAATCAAGGACTTCCCGATTCCCAAAACTTAGAAACAAATAAAACAATTTTTAGGATTAACTGGTTACTACAGGAAAATGATAAAGAACTATGCAAAAATCGCTAAGCCTCTGACTCAAGCTTTGAAAAAAGATGTCAAGGTTGACATTTCCAATAAGGAGTACGTTAATGCATTCGAAAAACTGAAAACAATGCTCCAAAACAGTCCAATATTGCAATTACCCGATTTTTCTAAACAATTCATAGTTACTACTGGCGCTAGCAATTTTGCTATTGGAGGAGTACTTTCACAGATTTTCAATGGTAAAGATGTTCGATAGTTGGCAGGACTGCCTGTCGTGGATGATCATGATCTTTATGGCTCTGTGATTTTTCGGTTAATTATTCTGTTTTACACGTTAATTTCAGTTAGTTTTTGTGCTGTTGTGATCTATATGTTGTATTATCACTCTACCCACCTGGACATATGTGTGGTTCGTAAGTAAGGTCGATTCATTCGTTATACCATATCCGCATCTTCTTGCACTTGGTTCAACATGATTAAGTTATTTGTTGTCTTGCACTGCTGAACTTGATCTCACCAGCCGGTGGCTGTATTGTCGTCTGCTACTACACTGTTTTGCGCTCCAACTACAGTTCTGTGATTCCTTATCAGTTGCCTGTGGCAATACTATTTTTGAGATAAGCGTGCTTCATCAATCGTCTTTCTTCTCTTATCTGCTATCTTCTTCGGTATAAACCCATACTTTTTCACATCGATTGTATTATTATTATCCAATTTTTCCTTCTCCAATCTATCTTTCTCTTCCTCAGTCCTTCTCAATTTCAGGAGCTTCCAAATTTTCCGACTGCTTTGACTGCTCTCTTAGCATTCTTTTTCCTGTCAATTTCCTTACCAATTAAAATAGTTTTTTATATGATTCGCATTTGAACAGCATGTGTAAGAGAACAAAAAAGTACCCTTGTGGTAAATGTAACAAAAATGTAAATAAGTGCAATAAAGCTGTACTTTGCAGGGGAAACTGTTCGCAGTGGTTCCACTTAGTAAAATGCACTGGTCTCTCTAAGGATGAGTACGAGTTAATAAAAAATGGTGAAATGATATGGTCTTGTGTCGAGTGTAGTGTACAGGCATCGGATAAGATTTACGATAAGACCTCAATCTCAGTTTCATCTAATGCTGATGGTGAACAAAATGAGGGGGATCTAAATGTAGAATTGAATAGCCTTCTCATAGAGGAAATTGAGAACCAGAAAGCTATCTTAGGAATGCTTAAAGAAGACTTAGAACAGGCTAGGAAGGAAATTGTAAATTTAAAAAAAAATATTTTGGAGAGAGATGAAGAAATAGTTGACCTCAAGCGTAATACTCCGGTTTTCCAGTTAGAACCTACTAACAGGAGAAATAAATTAAGAAATAGTCTGCCTAGCAATTTCAACGTCAAGCTACGTAACTTTTACCAGCCTCTTCAAGTAAATGAGGAGGATATAGATGCAAATATTGCTGCAATGGCTGAAGAGATTGCTACCTCAAAACGCAAACGACCTCACAATAAAAAAATGCACCAGAATTAGTAAAAAACAATCTCCCTAAAAATATGCTCAATGAAACAAAGAAGATACTGTTGGTATCTGATAGTCATGGAAGGAATTTAACGTGGCATTTGAATGGTAGGTTGAAACACTCCTATGAATGTATTGGTTTTGTAAGTCCTGGCGCTAGGACTGAACAGATTTTATGCCATGATAATATATCTGGTGAAATTGCAGATAATGATATTCTAATTATATTGTGCGGCGCTAACGATGTTGCAAGAAACGAGGCAGGAAAGGCACTAACGGGAATCGAGGAGACGATTAATCGATTTCAAAAAAATAAAATTGTCTTAGTGGATGTTCCAAACAGACACGACCTTGTTGAGTGGTCTTGTGTGAACAGGGAAGTAGCGCGGACGAACTGTTTACTCAAAGCTATTGGCGGGAGGTATGAGAATGTGATACTTGTAGAGGCAAGTCGGGCAGAAAGATTCCACCACACTCGACACGGCATGCACCTCAACCGTTGGGGCAAGGGCTGGCTGGCTGGAAGGATTTCTGCGGTTATTGAGGACGGTGACTATGCGATTGTTGACTCTCCTGTTTCTCTGGCCGATGACGGCTCACCTTCGCGGGGGGCTGCTTCTGAAGGCTGCGTGGCCTCTCCACCCCGGTCACCAATTGGGCGGCTCGGCGACATGCAGTCTCCCGAGGTCGAGTCCCAGTCTATCGCTGCATCTCCTGCGGCAAATTTGGGAAACGACTGCCGCTCGGTGGAAACTACTCAACCTTAGCTACAAGTGTCTCACAGGATGGATCCGGAAGAATATCAATTTTACATCAGAATGTTCAGCACTTGCCATCCCGTTTAGACTTGCTAAGAATTAATTTAGAGGAGCTAAAACCTGACATACTGGCAATATCTGAGCACAAGATGTCAGAAGCTGAAACTGCACTGTTAAATATACCCGACTATACTATAAGCTCGAAATTCTCTAGGAGTAATAATATGGAAGGCGGGGTCATGATTTTAGTAAGTAATAAAATCTATTCAAGTTGCAGGCCCGTTGAACTGCCGGCAATAAAGTCTATAACGATGGAAAAAGAATTTGAGTGTTGTGTAACCAAATTTTCTATTAATAGTTTCTCTTTTGTTATGGCCTGTTTGTACAGAACACCCCAACATTGTTACTTAGATTCTTTTTTAGAAAAACTTGAAATATTGCTTGAAATTCTGTGCAGGAAATACAAAAATGTTGTACTAGCTGGTGACATAAATATTAATGTACTAGAAAAGAATAATGTTTACCTTAAGTTCAGAAATATTCTAAAAATGTATAATATGTCATTTAAGGTCGATTTTCCAACTAGAATAACTACAACCTCTGAAACTGCCATTGATAATTTTATTACAAATATTTGTGATGAGAACTTGAAAGTGTCAGGCATTATAACCCATATATCAGATCATGATGCTCAGCTATTTGAAATTCTTAATGTTAGTAACTTTCACAAAAAACCAATAAGAGGTCTTAGCAGGAGATTTGACGACTGTAATTCCAATATATTTTTCAAAGATTTAGAGAGCGTCAATTGGATGGATGTTTATCAATCTTCAGTAAGTGATAAGTATAATGCATTTATTTCAATTTTTTCATATTATTTCAACATTAATTTTCCAAAGCTATTTATGAATGAGAAGGAAACAAATAAGGATAAATATTCGAGCAGCGAGGTCATTAGGAAAAAGAGAGACTTATTAGAGCTTGAAAGAATATTTAGAAATACAAAGAGTGATGATTTAAAAGATCAAATTAAAACTAGAAAGAGAGATTTGAGACAGGAAATAGCAATAAATAAACAAAAAGTCTTTGACAATAAAGTCGCCAATGCAAGAAATAAAAATAGAGTTATCTGGAAGATTGTTAACGATAATGTTGGTAAAAACAAAAATAAAAACTCAAATTTAAGTGTTATAGATAATGGAATTCATGTAACAAACCCTCTTACTATTAGTAATATATTTAATGATTTCTTTGTTACAGCAGTAGATAAGTTTGTCATACCAAATATTCCTGATAGATGTGAACCTGTTGAAACCCCGATTTATCCAAACTGTCAATCCACACTGAGATTCAGATTCAAAACTATTTCAGAATATGAGTTAGTAAAAATAATAATGTCATTTGAAAATAAACTTTCTTCAGGGCCAGATGACATCCCAATTACAATAGTTAAAAAAGTCTTGCCGGCAATAATTAAACCCCTGACTCATATAATAAATTCCTCCTTGATATCGGGCCATTTTCCAAACATTTTAAAGGTAGCCAGGGTTTTTCCAATATTTAAGAAGGGTGATGTCAGAGAACCTGCTTGTTATAGGCCAGTATCTATTTTATCAGTATTTTCTAAAATTATTGAACGTGTGGTGTACATGCAGCTAATAGAATATTTAGAAACAAATAACATTTTGGACAAAGAACAGCATGGTTTTCGCTCTAAAAAGTCCACGATAACGGCTGGAGTCGATTTCATTAACTCTATCGTAAATGCAATCGACAAAGGGGAGAAAATTGTTGGCATATTCTTGGATATGACTCGTGCTTTTGACAGTGTGAGGCATAATGTTTTGATAGATACGTTGAAAACTCTAGGTGTAAATGGAATAGAACAGACATGGTTTGAATCGTACCTGAAGGATAGACAACAATTTGTTGAGATAGAGCATATTGAAGAGACGCATGCGCTGCAATATAAAATCAGATACCGCTCTGACCTGAGGAGTCTGAAATATGGTGTCCCTCAAGGCTCAATATTGGGTCCTTTATTGTTCCTGTGCTACATCAAAGGGTTGCCTAGGGTGGTCCAGGGGAAAGCTGCTGTTTGTCTCTATGCTGATGATGCAAACATCATCTTCTCGGGTGAATCCATTGAAGAGATTGAAGCAGCATCCGCTGTTGGCTTGTATTCCATTAATAAATTTCTAATTCAGACTGATCACAAACCTCTCCAGTGGCTTCATAGTAGAACCAAATTCCAAATTGATAAGATGGAAACTTCTGTTAGAAGAATTCGATTTTGACATTACCTACATAAAAGGGAAAACCAACTTTGTAGCGGATGCTTTGTCCCGTCCTTATGACGTCACTATGATGGAAAATGAAGAGGATGGTTTTCGAGGTTTCGAGGATGGTTTTCGAGGTTTTGCGAATAGTTTTCAAGGTTTGGAAAATACTAGTGATGACCCCAACGAATTTGATGATACTAACACTGACGTACCCTCGATAGATAGTTTTTTTCAATGAATAGGTACATTAGGCGAGCGGAATGATAATACTGGTAATAATAACTTAGTAACTAATGCTAATCAAGGAAACTTTGTAAATAATAATGCTTATGATGACAATGATCGTGAGATTATCGTGATTAATGATAATAATGATGATGACGAACAAGAAGCCGAGAACGATAATCGCAGCTTAGCAAAGATACACTCGCAGGAAAGCTCGAATGAACAGGTAGTTATAGCCGATGATGATAAGTTGCTTAATATTGAGCATAACCAACTTATTCTTGAAAGAAGTGACCAAGCCCCTCAATTGAGAACAATTTTTGGTAAAAGACGATTGACCATTTATTTTAGAAACGCTAATGATTATGATGACATGAAAAATAAATGTATTGAGTTTTTGAAACCAAAAACGGTACATAGAGTTTTCTGTTCGCGAGAAGGTGTTTTGTATGATGAGTACGAGCAAATTTTCAACAATTTTAAAAATGTGTTATTAGAAACATTTGATTCCATAAAACTGAAAAGGTATAAGACAATGAATTTAGATATAGTGGATACTGATGAACAAAAACATATAATTTCAAATCACCATGAAGGAAAGACATACCACAGAGGTATCAATGAAACGTATAATCAGATAAAGAGAAGATATTACTGGCCATCAATGCTAAGAGACAAATTGAATGTTTCCAATACGATAAAATAAAGTTTTTGACAATGATTGATTGTTTTTCCAAACGATTATCGGTCCATCCCCTAAAAAGTTTGAACCAAATCGAGATATTCAAGAACGCCTGAATGATTATTTTTCATCTTTTCCCCTACCCAAAATTATACAAATGGACAACGGCCGTGAGTTTGACAATGCAGGTTTACGCGACTTTCTGAGATTGTACGGTGTTGAAGCATACTATGTCACTCCTGGACACCCAGACTCTCAGGGCTTAATTGAAAGAACTTATTCTACGCTTATCGAAATCTTAAATGCAATTCAATTGGAAAATAAAAATACAACAGAAACAAACATGAAACTAGCAGTTATAGCATTTAATAATACGCTCAACTCAACTCTGAAAATGACTCCCATGGAAATAACTTATGGCATGTCAAACAATCCTTTTGTTAACGGTGTTATGGAAAGATTGGTGACAGAACAACAGTCTCGCCAATATTTAGAACGAATGAATTTAGTTCACAAGTTGATAAAGAATAAAATTGAATCCGAAAAACAAACACGCACTGAGCAACTGAATGTCAATCGTGAAAAGGATGTAGAAATTGAAAAAGCACCTTACATTAAAACGACTTTTAACAAAAAAAAAAATAAACCGAAATTCTTCAAAGTAAACTACAGTAAAGACGATCAACTAGCTACAAACCCTCGAGCAATTCAGAAACGCCCATTTAAAGTACACCCCAATAGAATGAAACGGCTTCAAAAACCGGTGAAGGGTAAGAAAAAGGATTTATTTGTTACAGGACGTGATGGTACTGCCCCTAATTCTCCTGTTGCTGGCCCCAGAAACGTCTTATAAGATGGTAGATTTGAGCAGAGCATCTGGTATTGCTCCAATCAAGATACAGAATTCTCATATCATTAATGAAACTTTTACCTATGTTCATAATATTAATACTAGTTATTTACGTTTAGAATTAAGTAATATTGAAACATTTGTTGATTTTCTCGCTAAAAGGAATAATATTGATAAGAGTCGCTTAAGTATGATGAAATTGAATTTGAAATACACTAAGAATAAATTGAATGAGATTCAATCAGTTAATTATAGACAGAAAAGAGGTCTTTTTAATGGTTTAGGATCCGCGATTTCGTGGATCACTGGGCACATGGATGCTGATGATAAGGAAAGATATGACAAAATTTTGCAGACAGTCCAATCTAATGAATATCATCTTCGTAACAATGTAGACAAGCAATTTGCTGTAAATCAGAAATTAATTAACGAAAGTAATCAGAGCGAATAATCTAAAAATCAGCAATTACTTAATTCTTTGTTCAATTGATCCAACCGAATGGAAATGAATCCAGCAATCCTCTTTGTTATTCGACTCGCTCCTGCTTCTGAATAATAAAATATCTGACATTGTAACTAGTCTCGAATTTTGTAAATTGAAAATACTCCATTCTTCTATTATTTCTCATGATGATATTTTTCTCTTACAAAAAAAACTCAAATGTCAGCTTTATTTCAAATAAAATTAGTGTGTTATGGAAACTAAGCAAAAAGTACATTGTGGAATATTTAAAGACTATATTTCATATTTTGTGGACGTACCGCTATTGTCAACTGTTTATGAAACGTTTTTCTATTGTCTTATCCTGTCATTGTCGGTAACGAAATTTTAACAACTATTGCGCATCCTTCTTTTGTTCTTCGAAATGACAAATTATTTTCTGGAAATTGTGAACTCATTTATGATGATTATTATTGTAGTGCAGTAAGCGAACTTAATGATATATGTATTGAGCAATTATTAAATGATAGGAATCTAGACGGATGTAGTAAGGTAGTTTTGAAAGACGGAGATTCTTTCATAAAATATGTAGAAATAGTTGATAGTTTTATATTTTTTAATTTTAGTACATGTATGGTTCTGAATACTGATGTGAACAAGAATAATACTCTTTTACTTAATAAGAAAACGCAATTGTTGATATTAATAGCTCAGAAACACTGATTGGTTACTACAAACCAAATATATTTTGGGAAAACGAAATTGTACTTCCAACTGAATTTGTAGAAAACAAACGACTATCCAACTTCAACTTTGATCAAGTACATACTGCTAATATAAATTTTCAAAAACTTGATGTTCTAGATGAGTTACCTCTGACCGATAATCGAAACCTATGTATTATTATATTGCTTATTTTTACTGTAATTTTATTGATTGTTATAATATTTCTCAAACGGCTGTTTATCTGGCACAAACTTTTTAGCTTAATCTGAAGTTGAAAATGATACTGTGCAGCGTGAACCAGAACAAATATGCCCCAGACTACCATGTACTTAGTTTATAATACTTTAAATATAATATATTTTTTTATTTCTTTGAAGCTGAGGGCAGCTTCACTCTTAGGGGGGAGGAGTTACATTTGGTAACCCCCTTTATAATGCTGATGTAGCTGTGCATTGTTATTTACTAGCCATTAGTTTAGTTGCTTTTTCGAGTCAATCTGTTGCCAGAGCTCGTAGAGCGTACATCGCTCATAACCATGTATTAATATATTGAAATAAATATTTCTTTTTAAAAAAAGCCGGTTGGTTATCCAAGTTCCTTAACTTTAGATAAAATATTGTGATGATGGTGGTAATCAATATGCATTGGGAAGATAAGCTGGAACTGGAAAGTGAGCAAGGTGGGTAGATGTGTGAGGGATTGGTTGCTAGTTTTTTCTCTTTCTTTTAATTTTTTCCAACTTCTGTAGTAAAAAAACCAGCGATTCTATTCTATTCTTCTTCATATATTGATAAATAAAGTGGAATTCATTCATATTTGCAGATGTAGAGTATATTGTACTTTCAGCAAGTAGTATTTATTATTCCGAATTCACAAATTTTGTAATATATCCAATCATTATTGTATAATTTATTATTAGCTTACTATTTTTCATTTCGTTATCTTTTTGCTAGTAATTGTAAATGGGTGTCATTCGTAAGTACGATCCATCTCAATCCACCATCTCAATAGTACGAGTGCGAGTATTTCAACTTTTCGTTATTTGAGCTTATTATCCAAAATTATCAACACATTTCAAATAATTTTATCATATAACAATTTAAAAGACAAAGCCTAAACTCCCCAATCTTTCATTTTACCTTTAAACCCTAATTCTAAAACTTTTCCGACCCAATCCAATTTCTCACAGACTCTAAGATTAGTAGAAAAACTAGATTAGATATAAAAAACTGGACCTACAGTAGCTTTTTCATCCATATCGACGTATGAAGCTCAAGGTTTCTTCTCAAACTATAGAATGCAATGCCATTTAAATCGCTCACAAAATTTGCTAATTTTTCACTCTTTTTCCTATTTTTCTCTCGCATTCTTCCCCTTTTCGTTCTTCTTCGCCCTTCATTCCACTACCAGCCCATGGAAAACCATAGTTGTCTAGGTAGTTTTCCTCCTTCTTCCTATTCAACACACCACCATGAAGCCTGTTTATTGTATTATTATTACTACAAATTTGTATTCTGTTTTCTTCTGTATATTTTCTGTTGAATTGAATAAAATTATTGATTGATTGATAATTCAACATAACCTTTCAAGTTCTGTTCATACACTAGACAAATTGAAACTCGCACATGTGACGCACTCCCTTGTAAATATTGTGGATAGGATAACATTTGAATTTGAAATGAGCTTAATGTACAGAGTGTCTTATAAGTCACTCACTATTTTTATACAACTATAATTTCTTTGTTTATGAACCAATTTTGTTAGAACTACATTTTTTAGATAGAGGCACTTTGAGGTTGTGTTTAAGACCAATTTTTATTTGTTTCAGTTTAAAAGTGCCCCCTCTCTTGACTGTGGAAAAACGAACCGAAATAGCAGCTCGATATGAGTTGTGGGGATCTGTGGTGCGAGTATAAAGGTTGTGGAGATCACTGGATGCAAAAACACTGAGATCTTTCTTAAGAATCGTTGCAACAGAGTAATGTGAAAGACCACTTTCAAGAGATCCTTGACGCAGTGATTTCTTAGGGATCCTCATGAACATTTCACGAACTCTGTCAACATTCTCTGCTGTCTTTGACGTTGATGGTCTTCCTGATCGTCTTGTATCTGCGACAATCCCTGTTGTTAGTTATTTGGAATGGAATTTTTCAACAGTTTTTGCATCCAGTTTTGCATGGAAACCTCATTCCATGCCCCAAACCTCCAAAACCTCATGCCTTCCAAACCTCGTTCAGCCCTCCACCATCTTTGTACTCGCACCACAGATCCTCAGATCTCATAACGAGCTGCTATTTCGGCTCGTTCTTCCACAGTCAAGAGAAGGTGCATTTTGAAACTGAAACGAATGAAAATTAGTGTTAAACACAACCTCAAGGAGTGCTCTATCTAAAAAATGTAGTTCTAACAAAATTGGTTAATAAATAAAGAAATTATAGCTGTATAAGAATAGGGAGTGACTTATAAGACACTCTGTAGTATAATACTAATGATTGACTGACCGATTGTGCCCGGTAATGTAAGGCCTTTGTCCGTCGAACTCGTTCTCGTCGAGCTCGAGGAACTCGGACAGCGAAGGCCTCGGCCGCTTGGGGTGGCAGACGAGCATGTTGGAGACGCAGGTGCGTCGCACGGGGCCGCCACGCGAGAACGCCATGCCCGGCGGCTGCGAGACCAGGTCTTGCGGCGCGCCGCAGTACGAGCCGTCATAGTGCTCGTTGATCGCCACGTCGATGCGCGCGCCTTGCGGCATCGGCTGTCTCACACAAACACAAACAGTCACTCACCATTTACAACACATTAAAAACATCTATTCAAATGAATTCTTTGTAAATTAGTGTTTGATACAGATTTATAATGTTATAGAAAATATAAATCGTAGATTAGTGTTTGATAAAGATTGATAATGATATTGAAAATATCAATGGTATTCTGTGTAGATTAGTGTTTCCTACAGATTGATAATGGTATAGAAAATATCAATGGTATTCTCTGTATATTAGAGTTACAAATTGACGATAGAAATTGATAATGGTATAGCGCCAGAAACTGGTCTTCTCGAAATCATTTCGAGGACTTCAAGACTTGAGGGCGTTCCAACACATAAATGATGATTTGGTCAAGAACAAGGTGGATTAACAAAAATTAAATAGTGGATTGGAAGCATCCTCAATCAATGATAGGTTTGTAAGCTACAGGTCTGTCCGATGTGAGAGAAAACACTCGTAAACAAATTTTCTGTGAAGTTGTGTTTACTAGAGAGTTATAATAGTGTAACACCCAATTCTAGTTTTCGATATCTTAATAGGTAAGTAGAGGTGACGAAATGAATTATTTGTTCATGGCTGAATATATGATGAAGAAATCATCAATGAATGACTGGTAACTGATCTGTCCAATATGAAAGGATAATTCTAAATAGAAAAATCTAAAGAAGTGATTGATTATTATTTAAACCAGTTCATCAATTATTGTTCAAATCTTCAATTTTTTATGGTAATCGTACTATTTCAGGAAGAACTTTCAATGTCATCTTTGCTTTGAAAAAATGATTATAAAAATATCCTACTGACTTCCTTTCAGCCAAATCATTTCACAGGTTGATTTATCTTCAAGTAACCGTCCTTCTTGGAAGCTTTAAACTCATATTAACAATAACTGAAACATACAGATCTTTAAAGAGATAAAGAACTGATTCGAACTTGAAACTGGTAAATAATATACGTGTTTTTCAGACTAGGAAGCTATTCACGGCGTTGAAAATCTCATTTCTATCTTGTAAGAACCAGCTTATTAATGTCACTATTAATATCTCGCTTATTAATATCTCTCTTAGTGAGATAGTTAGCTTATTAATGTATCTAACTTAGTGAGATAGTTAGCTTATTAATGTATCTTACTTGGTGAGATACAGTAATAAGGTGGCTTTGGAATATTTGGAACTTCATTTTTTTTACGAAAATAATATTTAGGACATTGGCTTTGAAAAGTTCGTAGAGGTGCATTATTTAGAGAAGCAACTCACAACATATGTGAAGGTGAACCTGGAATGACAGAGTTTGAGGTGTTTGAGAAGCGGGTAGAGCGAGTGGCAGTCGAGCAGACACCAGGGACAGTGCAGGTCCTCGCAGGCCTCCGTCTGCTGCCGGCTGTTGTTGTTGTATAGGAACTGATACACAATCTGCAGCTTGCTGCCACTGCCACTGCCACTGCCACTGTTGGCCACTGCCATCTCCTCCGTCTTCTTCTGTTTACCTGTTCAACAAATTCAACCACTATTAATCAACTATCCAAAATTCCACATAAGTCTTCATCATATAAAAAATATAATTATTGTTAATAAAGCAAGTTCTTGTAAAACCCAAACGCAAACCTCAAAAACGAAACTAACCTCAAAATTTATTATTCATTTTATTCTACTAAATTTGGCTTCCATTGCAACTAGAATTAGAATATCAATAGTAGCCTATGTAGTTCGAGACTTCCAGTATATTTATTTTCAGTTTTAGTTATTGGTAAGTTAGTTCCAAATCGTGTACGAGTTCTTATAATAACTGATTTTGTTAGTTATTAGTTTTATTTCCAGTATATTAGTTACAATATTTTAGTTTCAATAGTATATCAATTCTACGATTCGAAACCTACTGTCGATATTTTAATAAGTTTAAACCTTATATCATAGAGAGAAGATAGCATAAGCTATGCTATCTTTTCTCCATGCGTATACCCTCTGAGCTGCCACATTTTACTAAAAAGAAACTAACCAATTAAATCCACGTTCAAATAATTTCAACAAGTGAAAAGTGTAATGTATTTCCCCTTTTCTCTTCTAGAAAACTTTTATAATTGTCTTCGTTGATTGAAAATAATAAAAAGCGTTTGTATAATATAATTATTGGAACAGTAATAGAACATGTAAATGAGAACAAGAATCGTAATCGTAATCGGAATCAAAATATTATTATAATTTTTATTTTACTTTACTAGGCAACATAAGTCTAACCTCCTAATTTGAGATTTCTAATAGAAGACATAATCTTCATAAAATGTTACTCATGGGGGGGCTTTTCTTAAGCATGCTTTTAAATACATACTTTACTACATGCATTGCACTTTTTACTCTGTCTATTGATACAACAGTATCTTAACATATTACCTGAGAAGTAATTTTATTACTTTACTTAAGACACATTATAATAAAATATTGTATAGTCACTGTCAACATAAAAATCACAATTCTTAGGCGGGATGCACACCAGAGAAACGCGTTTCGTGAAAAAAGTTTCAGGAAACGTGAAACGAAAGTTGCTCGCAATCGACTGATAGGATTAAGCAGGGAACGTTTCTTTTGTATGCATGCGTGAGTGAAACGGATTGCATGAAACAAGTTTCATGAAAGAGGGCTTCACGAAATGCGTTTCTCCGGTGTTCATCCCGCCTTATAGTTTGAGTAAAATAAGTTGAGACTTGACACTCCATCCGAAGAAATTACAGGGTTGCCAAATCGTGTAAAATTGCAACTTTCTCGAATTTCCAATTCAACGTCAGAATTGGATGTAGAATATCATCTCTGATATCCTAGTAGTACTAAAAAAGCTTCAGGGTTGAAGGATTAAGAGGGCATTTAACTTTTATGATGAAATTGGAAACATCGCGAAGATTTGTTTTTCTTTTGAATATCACTTCTCTCAGAATCATGGGGCGTCGTAATGCGTAATAATTTTATACCAAATTAACGGGGAGAAAAGTGATATGCTTCCTAATTATGTTTCAAATGAATCTCACAATAGCGTCATGCCTAGTTCACACTTGGCCCAGTCGCTGGACCAACCTGCAATTTAACCAGTCCTCATTGAAGGCCAGCGTTGACAAACCACCCATCCACACATTGGCGCTGGCCGACATTCGGCCAATATGTAGGTGCGGCATTACAAATGTGTAAGCATAATGTTGAGGAAGTAGGTACTAACCAGGTCTGTTGTTCTCCTTGTTGCATGCGTCATCGTTGGCATTGGCTGCGTTCTGGGTGCTGCGTTGGTGCGCCGGCAGTGCCGGTCGGTCGACGATGTTTCCGGCCGGCTCCCGCGCCCACTGCAGCCGGAACTTGAGCTTCGGTCCTGTCGCAAACTTTTCAAACGAAGCCAGGTGATCACCTTGATCCTACACACCACAAATGCCCCACCATTACTACACCTACTACACTACACCACATCCACTTCAAACTTGTCAGCATTACTTGAATGCCAACCATGCAATCTATGTTATTCACAAATTATACGTTATGTATTCTTCATGAATAACATCAATGCATCACTGACAGTTTCAAGTGAATATCGCTTTACACATTCACTACCAACATTCTCAAATGAGCACTACTCGCTACGTAACAGATTTACATGAAGCTTAAATAATAAGAAAATGTCACAGCTATCTACACAGGCAACCTGAATACCGGGGGATTCAAAAAGTCTTTATAACTTGGAAAATGCATATAAGTCTTATTAAACAAGGAACAGAGCTGGTTTTGGTGTTGTTTTAAAGGAAAACACTACAAGTTTTGACTCGCGTAGTCCGCTATTGCCTGGTCGCGCCGCACAAGCGCTAGCGGCAGTTATGTCAAAGATGGCGGCTACCTTCACTGGACCCGAGCGTGCTAGCTGTGCGTTTTGGTTTGAAAAACGGCATAGTGTTCCTTGATATGTTCCAAAAAATGTTTGATACCACAATTCGATGAGGATTCCCGAGATATTCGCTCTTGAAGGTGTGTAATTGTTAAAATAACAGGTTTTTAACTTTTTGGCCCTTTCAGGGCTTATAACTCTCAACAATGCATTGTATAAATCAATGCTTATCGTAGGTTTGTAGAGCATTTAATTATCTTTGAAATGATGCATTATTTGACTATTCCAAGTTTTCGTTTGTAAATGTTCGAGGAATGCAAAAATTTTCCTGACAAAGGCTCGGTTGCACAAAAGCCGGTTAAATTTTAATCCTGAACAATTTCACGTGAACAAAATCAGAGAAGACCATTTCAAAAAGATGGTTTCACTGGAATTAATCGCGATTAAAAATAACCCGGCTTTTTTCAACCGGCACTAAGTACCTGATTGAATGATTACAAAAGTTCAACAGCTGAGTCATAATTTTGACACAGTCCCACACACATGAACTCGCTCACTCACTTCCATCATCAACAGACGACGAAATAATTATTATCAGCTGTTTTTCCAAGGATGAATAATAATTATCCTTTTAATGTCCTTTAGCGAGTTTTCCCAGGGATGAGACCTAGTGCAATCGAATTTTTATATTATAAACCTACTATGTTCTGGATTTCATGAGAATCGTTAGAGCCGTTTTCGAGATCTGGTAAAATACAAACATATAAACATCTAAACATATAAACAGAAATTGCTCGTTTAATTATTGTATAGGATTATCAAGGTATGAGGAATCATGGATGCAGTACGGTAGTAATTTAATTGGTTAAAAGTCAACACTGTAATAATTAATAACTGAAACTCTGGGATAACTCGCTGAAGGACATTAAAAGGATAAATACGTCCTTGGAAAAACAGCTGAAAATTTCGTCGTCTGTCGATACCGTAATGGGAATGAGTGAACGAGTGCATGATGTGTGGGATCATTCAGCTGTTCTCACGAAAAGAAAAATTCAACAAGGAAAACTTATTTTTGTTTATTTCTCTTTTTATTAGAAAACATGTTTACTTCAGAAAGTCCAAAATAGTAACTAGATTCTGTTAGTATAGAATGGTTTATAGTATATTAACAAATAATGTAGCAAACATAGTATATATTCTTAATCGAATTCATAGTATATCTAATTGTAATTGATGATGTGCTTGTTTTTTTATCACTAGGAACTGGCAGGCTTTGAGTAGGGCTGACAACACTCTGTACCTTTACCACTCGGTTATCACTGACTGCTCTAGACTATAGTGAGGTCCACGTTATAATGACAGTATTTGATCAACTTTGGTTTTGCTTTCCTTGTCTATCTTCCGACAAAGCCGGTGGTACTATCCTTTTCTAGGTCCACAACGATACCAATTATGTTTTTGACGGTATAGAAATATAATTAATCAATGTAGAGAATCGGCATCGCTATTCTTCTATCTTCATCCACTGCCATTATAACGTGGACCTCACTATAGGCAAGCGATCCCTCTATATATATATATATATATATATATATAATATATATATATATATATATATATATATATACCCTAACGTTTTCATTCCACAACAATGCAGAAAACCGATTCCGCCCCGCGGTTAGTATGTGTATGGCCACTCACATATTAAACGTAACAGAGTGAACGTCAGTGACGTCATCAAAAGTGACGTATTGCTCTCACTAGAAGCCGACATTACGTTCCCCGACTGAAGGAGCGAAATCAAAAGTCCCCACGCCTACCCACTGTGCTAAGGGGGTGGGGGTGGTTTAAAGGTACCATTTTTTGGTTTCTCGCATAAAACTCCAACACTATGTATCCTAAGGACTTGACTGGCATATAACAAATTAAAGCTTACATAATTTCCTACAATAGGCTATTCATTCTACACCTTTTTTGATATCTCCTCTACTTTTCGAGATATCCGCTGTTGAAGGTGTGACATTTTTGAGAAAAAAAAACACGTTTACCACCATTTTTTTATATTTTTGCTCTTATAACTTTTTAAAAATCGATGAGAAAAATCCAGGCTGATTATGAGCTTATAGAGCATTATATTCTCTTCAATCTGATTTATAATTTCACACTTTTTACTTTCCTTGCCCTATTACCATAGGTAAGGAGAGTATTGCTTTCCGAAAAAAATTAAGGTACTCCAATTTCTATACGTTTCAAGGTCCCCTGAGTTTGGGTATTGGTGTGTGTGTGTGTGTGTGTGTGTGTGTGTGTGTGTGTGTGTGTGTGTGTGTGTGTGTGTGTGTCCTTACACTAGAAGGATTTACTCAAGTTCTATTCAAGATGGTGGCTAAAATGGCAAAAATGTTGTCAAAAACAGGGTTTTTTGCGATTTTCTCAAAAACGGCTCCAACGATTTTGATCAAATTTATACCTAAAATAGTCATTGATAAGATCTATCAACTGCCACAAGTCCCATATTTGTAAAAAGTCCAGGAGCACCGCCCCATCTATGCAAAGTTTGATTTTAGATTCCCAATTATCAGGCTTCATATACAATTTAAACAAAACATTCCATATGGAATAGATTGAGCATGAAAATCTCTACAATTAATGTTCAGTAACATTTTCACCTGAAATTGAAAATAAGCTTGAAATTCGAGAAAATGTGATTATTCAATTGCAAACTGTTGGCAACTGTTGATTCTATTAAATCATTCACTATGAAGAGATAGCAGACCTCGTGTGTCTCCAGCGTTATTGTCCTGCCACCAGCTGGCTCAGATCTTTGAATAGAAGACTTGAGATGCGCGTGAACACTAGCGTCAGGTGATCAATTTTCATAACGGCAAGGAAAGTTTTGTGAGTGCGCCACACCAGATTTTTTGAGGTGTGGAAAAATTTTTATTTTGATGAGTGATAGTAGCTTAAACTAGATTTTGATTTGGACTGTAGTATAAATTTGAAAAGATACAGTTTTGGGCAAAAGCCTGTTGAGCCTCCTAATATAATTTTTCGCCACACTGCACAGAAAGCAGCTGTTTTCCAGTCCCTACGTAGATCTGAAAGACCTTGTTTGCAGACGACGTCAGAAAAGGGTTTCTTTTCCGGGCTAGGCCAGAAAGTTGTCTCTTTCCAGCCGCTCATGGAAGTAGTTAATAAGTCATCCGCTAGATCGGGCGAGTGGCCACTTTCATCATCAGCTGAAGTAGCCATGATTTCAGTTCCAGTTTCGAATCAAACTAATTCGCTTCGCAACCAGTTTTATTCAATTATTTATTGTTGATTAGTGCATTCCGAATTTTCAAAAATGCTTGAAGATGACTGTGGTATTCCAAGTGAAATTTTAAAAGAATCTGAAATCCTGACTGCAAATCTTCTACCACTAAAATCAAGAGATAGGTACGATAGCTTAACGAGTATTCTTTATTTTGTATTCTTTATTTATTTTGTCAGCAATACCTGTAGTGTGGCGAAAAATATCGTTCGCACCACGGGCAAAAATGTTTTTCCAGCTCTCAATCTTTTCTAGTCCTCGGCCTACGGCCTCGGACTTGAAAACCGATTTCGAGCTGGAAAAATCTCATTTTCTGCTCTAGGTGCGAAATATACTATTACGACTGAGAAAATGAATAAATAAATATAAATATAAACTATAAATTCATTCTTTCGTTACAAATTTTCTATGCTTTTACACTCCAGAGCAAAGCTCGGTCCCCCGATGTTAACTATTATTTCATACTACTGTATTTCATAATATAGGATGGGTGAAATGTCCGAGAACGGCTTATTATCTCATACACAAAGGTAATTTGACGGTGGGTATGATTGGGGATCCTACTCAAATTGAAAATACTGCTTTACTATAACTTTAAAAATCTGGTCTGCCATCTTGGATCCGCCATTTTAAATGTAGGTAACTTTATTTTAAAATAGGAAGGTGGTCATGCGATACATGATTTCGATACGGAATTTCAAGAAAAAATGAATGGCGAAAACCGCACATCGATATCTCAAACCACTTCGAAGATATTCACATCATTAATCAATACCATTCTAATCTGAAATGAAACGGTTTATTTCTTCGAAACAGTTTGAGATATCGATATGCGGTTTTCGTCATTCAATTTTCTTGAAATTCCGTATTGAAATCATGTATCGCATAACCACCTTCCTATTTAAAAAAAAAGTTATATTCAATATGCCGTCAAATTACCTTTGTGTATGAGATATTAAGCCGATCTCATACATTCCACCCTCTCTGTATAAATATAAAATCAATCACCCGTATCAGCTACTAATACAGTAGTTTATTTTATAATTATAAAAGCTATGACGCTTATAATTACTTTATTTATACTTGGAGAAGCGAAAACGTGTCTCCTTTGTCTCTTATTTTGATGAACAGACTAGATAACTAAATTGGCAAAGGATATCCGATATATAAGAGTTGAGACTCAATTATCATGCAGTTAATGAAAGGTTAGTCGAATTACGCTACACTTGCCAAATACTGTAGGCTATATTGTAAATCAAATCTATAATCATCAATGATCTGATACTGTTTTGCTGTGATCAGAGCATGCAAATAACACATAAACCACAGACGGGCAACTTGTACTCAGCAGAAAAGTAATCTAGAATTTATTAGAAAATAATCTATTATCAACTATTCAAATCCAATATTTGAACTATTTATTCAAGTAATTCAACTTGGTATTCAGTATTGAAAGAAATTCAATATTAGGGCTTTCATTACGGTTAAGCTTCATCCGTTCAAGCTTTTATTATGAAATAGACGCTAATCTCATAATAATAATGTAGTGAAAGTTTTCCAAGTTGAAAAAGGAAAATTTGTCATATCGGGGAAAAGTTTTATGAATAGTAGTAGCGTTCATAGATTTTCTTCTACTAGCCTATTTATTATTATCAGAATTATCAAATGCAGTAGTCTACAGGTTATTTAAAAAAATATTAATTGAAATATTCAATTACAAAAATCACTAGTAGAGGTCTGGGATTTAGCCCTGATCCCTAGCTCCTAAAACGGTGTGCCCCCTTAGCACGCTGTAGTGAGGATATCTTTTCTCGGCTGAGCACGCCACACCGAAAAACGTCCGCTAGCGGTAGTCTCCGAGTAGTGAGGCTAGTAGTGGGGGGAGGGCGTGACTACAGCACTCAGCACTGCGCTACCTCTTCGAATCGCCTGCCATGTATTCAGGTTGAGCGCGCCACACTGAGCTCGCTTTGTCCGCCGTACTACCTCTCAGCGAACTTTTGTTGAATCGCCTAGCAGGCGGTCGTAGGTGGTAGTGCGCCGTACTACCGCCGCGGTAGCGAACTCGGTGTGGCGCGCTCAACCTGAATACATGGCTAGCGATTTTTAAAACTTCGCTACCGCCGCGGTAGCGAGCTTGGTGTGGCGTGCCCTTAATTTAATGCAAATTAGTGTATAAGCCAGTATATATTGTAGCATACACAGGCCCGGATCCAGGACTCTGACCAGAGGGGGGGGGGAAGTTTGTTTGACTCGCCCCATCCGAAAATTTTTCAAGTTTTAATCGAAAACAGTAGTGAGCTTTATTTTTAGATATTAATTAGATTTTTTCATTCAAATACCTACCTAGGTCATGATACTTATTTCATCCTAAACATTTTTTTCAAATACCACTTAGAAAAGTGATCGTTCCCCCTCCACCTCTGGATCTGCACCTGAACATTCATGAATAAAGAACTCCAATCAAATCTCTGTATGCAGACTAAAGCTGCGTACAGATTTACGCGCCTCCAACCCGCTCCGCCCTCGTTCCGCCATCGCTCCGCCCCCGCCCTGTACTGATCATGAACGTTACGGGAGATGTTAGCTCTTCTCGCGTTCCACTCTTGCTCCCCGGTCGATCATCAATCGCTCTGCTCGAGTGATGTTCGGTTGCGGAGCAGAGCGAAAGTCTGTACGCACCTTTATATCGACACAATGGGCACTGTAGCACTCGGATGCCAGAAGACAACTGCCGAGTTGCTCACCTCCACCAGTGTGAGGCCAGGTTCACAACTAAATCCTAGACCTCTACCCTTATTATATTCCAAATTAAACATGTCTAAAATATGAAAAACACTTAATCGAAATATATTTTCTTGAGATACAGAGATTCAACTGTAACTGCAATATTCCCGATATTAGCGATTTTTTTAATACTGTATATTTAATTGAAATAATATAATCTTGATTGAATATATATTCTTAATTGAAATATATTTTCTTGGGATAGTCAACTTGTTTAAATGCAGAGGTTCAATTGTAATAATTGTAATATTGTCCCCGCCAGAATTTAGTAGTGTTAGTTTAGTAGGCTAGACTTGGCTGGCTGGCTGGCACTTACTTCTTTAACTGTGCTGAGATACTCCCATGAGGTAAGAGAATGCGATACCTTGTGTGGTGAGCTGGCCTGCGTGGTCAACTCCTCCAATAGGATGGTGTACTCGCCGTCAGGCAGCAGGCAGCGGCTGTGCTTGTCGTAGATCACCAGATCCGAGCCATAGTGATGACCCCCTCCCACCACCTCATCACCCGGCCCGCCACCCACACACACCTTGTTCCCGTTGTTCAGCTTCTTCTTCTTTAGCGCTGGTTCTGCAAACAAATGCATCCATTAAATACATGAGTAGAAAAATAAATACAATTTAAGGCTGTGCGAACGGCTAAAAAAAATGTTTATTGGTGATATTTCCAAAAGTTTTATCAGGAAAAAATTGTTGAGATATGAGCGCTTAATGTTCAAATCTTTTGGCCAGATCGTTTCAAATTCGGCATAATTCATGAAATGTTGAGGATAAATTCTTCATGATATTGTTGATTGAATAAAAAAAATCCTCAAAATTCTTGAGGAAGTTGATCCATTTTTTAAAAAATTACTAAAGTAGTCCAGTCAACGAAGGGTTATAGAAGGAAAAGTTTGTGAGACAATTTTTGACACCGCAGAGTAGTGGAAATATCAAATTATCAGCAGCTCAATTAGGACTAAAGTGCGAGATAAATTACTTTTAATATGAAGAGGAGAAACCCATTTCTCCCTCCACAGTTTGTAGCGTAGACACAGACGGACATCCTGCGCTCAATTGGATGCGCCGTGTCATTTTGCTTCATGTTCTTGTGATGAACACATCTCCGTAACATACACAAACCAATATACCTGCTGACCAGTTCACTTCTTGGAACATTGCCAGCAATAGATGGAGAGGAGTGTTGCCGCGTCGCGTTACAAAGCTCTTTCACTCAGACACAAAAGAAGGAGAATGCTGCTAGGTAGTGGGAGTGATTAGTGGAGGATAGAGCATCGGACCTCTCCGTCTTCGAGAAAGAGCCGTGTTAAAAGTAATTTATCTCGCACTTTAGTTAGGAGGTGAACATAGCAAAAGTGCGCATCCCTAGCCTGTCTGTTAAAGGTGTGGAATTGCTAAGTTGATAAGTTTGCAAAACCACCCTCATCCCTCTAGCACAAGGGGCAGGGATTGGGACTTTTAATATGTTCACCTACTAACTGGTCCCAAAAAAGCTGCAAAGTCAAAAATTGTGTTCAAAATCTTTCCACCAAATTTATTTGTCAATTGATCTATTGTTTCAAAACTGAAGATTTTACACTCAACACTGAAGCTGCTGGAAATGTGTGAAGGTGTATAATTATATTTTAAATAGAATAGAATTTTATTAGTCACTCAATATTTCCAAAAAAACATCGACTTCGTCAAAATAGATCCTTTTCAAATCACTATTATTCATTAGTCAGTCTTAAAAATACAAACATAAAATTAAAAAGTCATGTGAACCATAGATCCCTAGTTACTCATTAAAAGAGAAATGGTACCCAGTTTATTGAAACAAATCATTTACTGTGTATAATCATTCATTAACAAACACTCATATTTTATTTTTAATTGAGTGAATGCTAGTAACTTTAATTTCTCTGGTGTGGAGTTATATATTTTATTGACATGAAGTGCCAGTTTCTCTGAGAATTGCAATGGCTATAATTATTGTGAAATTCTATGTCTATGTCTATTTCGTGTATTTAAATTATGGTGATGGTTTGTATCATATTTATCTTTTTTTTGTACATAAAACAAAATATTAAAAATATACGAGGTATGCCTATTAAATAACGGGACTGACGCTGCAGTGAAACGAGTGCGCATGCGCCAACCAACGTTGACCAACAGTTGTTTAGTTTGACACCTTCTCTTCAGAATGCAATTAGTCTCGTTTCTGTAAACAACTTCATTGAGTCTTAACCTTCATTTACGTTAGTGTTGTTATTTTGTTTTGCCGGAAAAATGGTTAATGTAAAATTATAGCAAAGAATTGTTATTAAATTTCACTTTAAACTTTGAAAACGCGCTACCAAATCCTATAATTTACTAAAAGAAGTGTATGTCAGTGAATGTTTATCGCGGACTCGTGTTTTTGAATGGTTTAAGCGTTTCTAAGATGACTTTTCTAAAAGACTTCGAAGATGATTCGCGCCCAGGTCGTCCTTCAACATCAAAAACGGATGACAATGTCGAAAAGTTGCTATTATGATTCGGTCTGACCGTCGATTAAGTATTCGTGCAGTTGCTGAATCTGTGGGCAAACTCTAAGTAAAAGAGTAAGAAAAAAACGACCTGTAATTTGAAAGGACAAATCATGGATTTTGCCAATGCGCCAGCTCATTTCGCGTTATCTGTTACGTGGTTCCTGACCAAGTACAGCATCCCAGTGTAGGAAATTCCACTTTACTCACCAGACCTAGCATCATGTGACTTTTATCTTTTCGCTAAGGTAAAATCTGCATTGAAAAGTACGAGATTTGAATCTGTAGAAGCTGTTCAAGAGAAAGCGGCAAGGGTCCTGAAAGAGTTCACAGAAAATGACTTCCAATCCAGCACTGTTTCCAACAATGGAAAATTCGCATAGCGCGTTGTAAGGATATAGAAGGGTGTATATTGAAGGTGATAAGTAGTTATGTATAAAATAAAAATAAAATGTTTTAAATTATCAGTCCCGTTATTTTATAGCCACACCTCGTACAGTGATGGCAATGTCAGAAATCCAAGTTCTATGAAATGTTGTCTACAATGAGCATTTTTTTTTTTTTTTTAGATTACGTCCTAAAGACTCCAGTCATGGAGTATAAGACAAGTCATGTTATTACATAATAATTCTAACACTAAGTAGTTCAACCTAGTTTAGGTTTGAAAGGAATTCTTGTACACTATAAAAAGCTCTATCAACTAAATATTTTTTAATTTGTTTTTTGAAAATCTTCAAATCATCATTACTTTTCAAGATTTGAGGTAGCTTGTTATAAAATTTCCTACCAATATAATCTGGTTTTTGTTCAAATAACCTACTATTGTGACCCATTATATGATAATCTGCTCTGTTTCGCGTATTATACTCATGAACATCTGAATTCTGGATCACACCACTCGTTTTCACATGCATTACAACTTCATATACATACAAAGATGGCACAGTTAATAGACCAAGCTTTTTAAATAAAGGCCTACAAGAGTCTAACCTATTCACTTTCTCTATACATCTGAGTGCCTTCTTTTGAATCTTAAACACTCTGTCCATATTTTGTTGAGATGAATTACCCCATACTAAAATAGCATACCTAATATGAGATAGTATAAGTCCATGGTAAGCAGTTAACAGTAGTTTTTTATCATTCAGCCTAGCAAGCTGCCGCAGGACAAATACCCCAGATGATATCTTATTACATATCCTCTCAATGTAAGGATGCCATGTTAATTTCCTGTCCAATAAAATTCCCAAGAATGCTACTTTCTCTTCTTGGTCTAATTCATTTTCCTCTACAAACACATTTATTTCTCTGTCATCTACTGAATTATATTTACTTTTGAATTGTAGGAATTGACATTTCTTACTATTTATTGTTAATTGCCTTTGCTTCAAGAATTGGACAATTGACTGTACTCCAGTAAAAGCATTTATTTCTAGACTATCTAATAAATAATTGTTAAAGATAAGCGATGTGTCATCAGCAAACAACAGAGCTCTGTGATCTTTTAACTCTTTTGGTAATTGGTTCACATACAACAGAAACAGTAAGGGACCCAGAATTGAGCCTTGAGGTACTCCAGCCTGGACCTCCAGTTTTTGAGATTTAATTTTTACTATTTCATTCCCATCCACCTTGGTAAGCTCAACACACTGGTTTCTACCTATGAGATATAATTCAAACCATTTAGTTCTATACCATTCACACCTACAGTTTTTAGTATTTCCAATAATATTCTATGGTTCACACAATCAAAAGCTTTGGATAAATCAAGAAATATTGCGGCTGCCTTCTCGTTTGAACTAGTTACTGTCAGTTAAAGTTTTTCAAGGTGTTTTTATTTAAAACATACTAAAATGTCAGGAACCTGTGGCGTTTGCAATGTTAATTTAAGCTCTAGTAAGGCTTCGGATGTGGTTGCATGTTCCGGTAGCTGCAAAAAATCTTTTCATCTTGCCTGCATAAAAGACGATAGTGAGGAGACAAAAGTGCGTTCTGTGAAGCAATGGAGATGTAAAGACTGTCGTGATTTCAATAGTCTGATTTCGGATTCCAATGCCAACATTACCAAGGATTTTATGCGAAAGGTACTGGAAGGTTTCAGGAATGACTTCTTCCGAGAACTTAAATTAGTGAGAGATGAAATGGCAGGAGTGGTTGAATCGATTGGGTTCCTATCAGATAAGGTCGACGCAAACAATAGCTTATTGGATGAACTAAGAAAGGACGTTACTAAACTGCAAAACGAAAACAAATTTTTGCGAGCAGCCAATGCATCTGTTAATGCGGCCAACGACGTCATGCAAGAGCGGATTAGAGCGTTGGAACAATACACGCGACGTGACAACGTCGAGATCAGCGGCGTTCCAGCGACAGCCAATGAAGACGTGGTCAAACTGGTGAAAGACGTCGGAGGAATGATTGGATGTGCAGTGGATGATGCACACATCATCGCGGCTCACCGTGTGCCCAGCTTCCGAAACGACCGACCGCCGTCCCTCGTCGTCCATCTCAGCTGTCGAGCCATCAGGGATGAGTGGATCAAACGTTTCAAGGAAAATAGGAATGCTGCCACTGCCGACAGAATAAACGCGTCCTTTCCAAAGCAAAAAGTGTTTGTGAACGAGCATCTTGCCCCAGTGAACAAATTGTTTTTATCCAAATTAAAAAAGAAGTGCCGAGCCATAGGGTACACGTACGTATGGTTTCGTGAGGGAAAATTCTTTGTTAGGAAATCGAATGGTGAGAGATGTCAGAGAATTGTGACCGATGCTGATATTGAAAATCTGAAGTAGGTTATTTTATCGGAGTGATAGAGATGTTTCAATATTGGAAAATGGTTTTGATTGTATTTCATTTTATTTTATTTGTTTTCATATATTATGTTAATTTAAGTTTTTGTAATTTCATATTTTGGTATGGAGGATGATAACGATTATCTACATACATTGAATGATATCTTTTTTGAAACAGTTACTGACAAAAAAACCGTATTCACTCTAATACATTGTAATATTAGAAGTATGCGTCAAAATTTCAACAATTTTCTGACAGAATTCTCACACGTAAAAAACCCGGTCACGTTCATAGTATTAAGTGAAATTTGGATAAACTCTGATGAATTAAATATGTACAATATACCGCATTATAATATGTTTGCTCACTGTAATGATGCTTATAGATCAGGAGGAATAATTTGTTACGCTCTGAACTCTGTCTGTGTTACCGAACAAGATTTCAATTGTATGAAAACAGCCGATTCTATTCTATTGAATGTGAAAATTAATAAACATTATTTCAAATTACTTTGTGTTTATAGACTGCAAGAATTTACAGAAAAAAGCTTTATAACTGAACTGGAGCAAAGTATGCATTATTTAACTTCAAATGCAATTATAGTAGGAGATATTAATATTGACTTATTAAATGGTAAAGAAAATTCAACAATCTATCTAAGTTTAATGGAAAATAATGGCTTCTCATCTATTGTCGATAAAGCAACTAGAATTACCTCAAGAACTAAAACCCTTATTGACCATATTTTCATCAAACATAGACAAATAAATAGTTTTAAGCATGCTATCTTTGATCTGAACATCACTGACCATTGTCTGCTAGGGCTAAAATTTGATGAAAACCGTATTAATCTTGAAGATAATTCATCGTTATCTGTTACTAAGCAATCAATAACCGATATTGATAAAGTTTGTGAATGTCTTCAATTACTTGATTGGAATGATGTGTATCAGATAGAAGATGTAAATTTAAGTTATGAGAGATTTCATTCTATTCTAACGGACCTAGTTAATAAATGCTCTAAAACTATAAATTCTAATAATAGACTTACAAAAGCTAAGATCATAAGTCCGTGGATTACCACAGACCTTTTACGTAAAATAGAAAGGAGAAGGAAATTATACAAATTATTAAAAAAAAGACCTTATGATACACCCTTAAGAGACCATTATAATACTTATTATGACAATCTAAAAAATGAAATTGATTCTACAAAGAGAAACTTCTATTCAAATTGTATTCGTATTGCTGATGGAGATCCGGCCAGACAGTGGAGAGTAATCAACAGCTTAACTGGTGAAAGCCGTAATCAATTTTTGATAAGGTGGAATTGGAGGACGGTACTATTGAGTGCGACCCCCAAAATGTAGCCAACAAAGTTAATCGTTATCTAATCAATGTTGTTCAGCCCGATTGCAATACACCTTCTTCTGTCTGCCTTGGTCTTTATCATCAGTGCCGTTCCTTTTTCATAGAACCAACTACAGATAATGAAATCTTAAAAGTTATCTCTAATCTTAAAAATAAGAAATCATCCGGCTTTGATAAATTTAATGTTCTACTAATAAAAAGAATTGCCTTATATATTGCACCCGTACTGACCCATATTTTTAACTTAAGCTTCAGTAAAGGAGTTTTCCCAGAAATGTTAAAGTTGAGTGTCGTAATACCAATTTTCAAAAAGAAAAATTCAATAAAATAAATAACATCAGACCTATTAGCTTGCTTTCCGTTTTCTCAAAAATCCTAGAAAAGCTTATGATAAATAGATTAGTAAATTACCTAAATAAAAATAATTTTTTCTCCCAAAAGCAGTTCGGCTTCCAAAAAGGAAAATCGACTGAAGATGCCCTTTTAAATTTCTCAAATCTAGTTTACAATAGTTTGAATAATAGCAATAAAACAACCGGTCTCTATATAGATTTCACAAAAGCATTCGATTTAATTAATCATGAAATTCTATTTTAAAGCTTGAGGCGGCCGGAGTCAGGGGAGTGGCGCTGCGGTGGTTCCGCAGTTTTCTGAGTAACAGGGAACAGCAGGTGAGGGTTGGCGCTGAGGGCTGCCTCAGTAGCCCCCTTCCCGTCACCGTCGGCGTCCCCCAGGGCTCCGTTTCCTCAGCTATTTTATTCATTATCTTTATTAATGATCTCTTAAATATAAAGTTCAATGGAATAATTCAAGCCTTTGCAGATGACATTGCTTTCTTGTACTCCCATAAAAGCAAAGAAGTTATAAAAAATAATATAGTAGCTGATTTGAGTATCCTGAGAGAATGGTGCAGTAAAAATAAAATGATAGTTAACGTATCTAAGACAAAATACATAAACTTCGACTATAGAGCTGTAGACTTTTCCGCCCCAATCCTATATCATTCTCAAGGGTGTACTCGAGAAGACTGCAGCTGCGAAGAAATTGAAAGAGTTGACTCTTTTAAATATTTAGGACTAACATTTGATGAAAAAATGTCTTGGAAAAAACACATTCAGATTTTACATGGTGACATTAGAAGATCAATAAGGAAATTCTATTATCTCAGAAATTTATGTGATCAAACTCTGATGAAATCATTATATTATGCTTTGATTCATTCTCGGCTCCAGTACGGTTTGATATGTTGGGGTGGAACATTCAAAACTTTCATAAATAGATTGCGAATATCACAAAATCATATTATTAGATTAATATTACATAAAAGAAAAAGAGAAAGCTCTTTCCCCTTATATTGCAATTTGAAAATCATGCCTATTCAAAATCTTTATATTTTTAAGGTTCTAAAAATGTTTTATTTAATAAGTGGAAATTGTGGAATTGAAAACCTGTATTACAATATGAGAAGTAATGATAGGATTCTGTACCGTACCCCTAAAGTTAAAAAATGTATTTTTAGAAATTCTTGTTTGTTTATAGGGCCCTATTTATTTAATAAATTACCACTTAATATTAAAATATGTGCTTCTTACACTAAATATTGTAAAAAACTCATACATTGGCTATTTGAATTGAATGATACATCGACCTTGAGAACTGTATTGAGATAACTTATCCGTTTATATGCCTATTCTGTTCTATTATCTTATGTTTATATATTACCTACTTTGTTTACTTTGTTGATATTAACTGATTATAATATTGCAAATCCTAATAATGATCATATTATCCATGGTGTATTAGACAAGATGTTTACACGCTGCAGGTAGTACTGACGACTATTCAAGTTTATTATGCTAGACTAGACTCAAACTATTGTTGTTTTATAAATTTAATATTATGTATTACACACTGATCACAATAACTGGATAACGTGATCAGTTAATTTCCAAGATTCTATTTGTGTTTTTACTATGTCTCTCAAGAAGGAAATAAATTCATTTATTCATTTATATCTATTAGTCTTTCAACAAGGGATACTATTGCAGTCTAAGTAGATTTCCCTTTCTGGAACCCATGCTGTTCATCACATATGAAATTAATTTCTTCCAGGTGCATCAATAGCCTATTTAAAACTACTCTTTCAAAAATTTTACTTATTACATTTAGAATAATAATGGGTCTATAATTTTCAACTCTTTCAGAATCACCGCTCTTGAAAATTGGCAAAATTTTTCCTTGTTTCAGATCATCAGGGAAAATACCCTGCTCTAGTGAAGTATTAAGGAGATGCAATAAAGGGTCCAGTAATTCATTTTCACATTCTTTTAAAATTTTGCTTGAGACCCCATCCAATCCTACTGTTTTTTTGTTATTCAAATTTTTTATTATTCTTGACAACTCATCTCTTGATAATGGATGAAATTTAAATACCTTTTCAATTGGCTCAGCATTTAATGTAGTTGTATTATAAGTATTAGTGTTCAGTGACTTTTGGAGATTATATGCAACCTGTTGATAATACTTATTGAAAAAGTTACAAATGTCTATACTATCATCCATATAATTTCCATGTTCATCGATTATCCTAGGGACATTAGTAACTGTATCTTTTTGAGCTGCTCTCCTATTTCTATTAATTACCTCCCAAACAGCAGAGTTAAAATTGGTACTAGTTGTTAATATTTCAGCTGTTTTCTTACACTTAGCTTTCCTCACTTCTTTTGCATAGTTTTTCTTTAGACATTTGTATTTTACTTCACTCGGAACATCCCTCACTAATTTAAATTCCTCATAAGCTTCCCTAACAATATTTCTTTGTTTGAGTAAGAATATCTTCAGTTATCCATTCATCTACTTTGTTTAATTTACTTTTTACTTTGACTTTTTTTATTGGACAGCATACACTAATGTGAAATCTTAGAGTATCAATGAATTGCTTATATTTGTAATTTAGGTTACAACTGTTATAAACACTACTCCAATTTTCTTGAAGCAGTTCCTGCTTCAAACAATTTATATTTCCTAGCTCATATTGCTGAATTTCTTTCACAAAAGTTTTTTCTGCTTGGATTCTGGCCCTGCAACTTAACATCTAAAATTTGATAGTTATGATCTGATAGATCTGAGCTACCTAACCTGACATTACAACCTTCTATATTTGTGAGGATATTATCAATAATTGTCTGTGAAGTTCGAGTTACTCTTGTATATTCGTGGACCTTAATTTCTAAATTATTCATATTAATAATATCTCTAATATCCTCTGTCATTTTATCCTGCCTGGCAAAATCGGTATTGAAATCTCCTACTACTATAACATTTGTGAAACGAGCGGTTGTAATTTCCAAAAGTGTATGGAGCAGCTCACAAAATTTTTGCCAGTCTCCATTTGGTGACCTATAGATACCTAACACTGCTACCTCAAATCGATCATCAATTTTTAACCTTAGTCCCGTCACCTCTAAATCCATCTCAACAGAAAATCTCTTAACAAAATCCAGTTCATAAGTTTGGGTATGTTTAGCATTGCTAGTGAATATACATACACCACCACTTCTATGAGCTATTCTACAAAATTCTGATCTCAGTGAATAGCCTGGAATCCTAACTTGATTTATTTCCTTTATTTTTAAGCCATGCTCTGTGAAAATAACAATGTCAGGATCCTCCTGTTTAAGAAATACTTCTAATCTGTCAATTTTGTTGCGAAGATACTGAATATTTTGATGATAAATACTAAAAACCTTACCATCTTGTGCTACTCTATCTCTAGCATTTGTAGCTATTTCCCTTTCCCTGTTTTGAGCCAATTTACTAAAAAATCGTTATTTGTTTTTTTGACTGTTTTTAAACCAGAGGATTGCAAACGGCTTTCAATCAGCTCTGCTAATCTATTACAAAAGATTACTTTGCCAGATCGATTTAGATGCAACCCATGATTAGTGAAGTTATGTCTTTTCAGCCTTTTTTTTTTAGAAATTTTTATAGTTTTTGCCTTTTAAATGTGATTTTGTGTTTGAAAATAGTTTTCTTGATTTTAAAATTTATAAAATAGGAACTCAGGAAGTGAAAGTGTAAATTTTTAGTGAGAAAAATGAAGAACCCAAGACATAACCTATAAACTTGAGTGTTGATAGGAAATGACATTGGGTAATACGGCATGGCAGAACATCCGAAAGGATCTCTCTGCCGATAAAAGCCATAAGAGTAAATAAATAAATAAATTTAGAAAACAAATCCCCAGTTGTTTAGAATTCTTATTTTTTAGGCTGTTGATTGTATTATGGATTGATTTGTTTATCAAATTTAGATTTTAGTTTCTTTATTTCCTCCGACATTAGACTACATTGATTTTTAGATTTAGTATTTCTTTTTTATGGTCTTCATCTTGTAATTTTATAATCAGTTCCAAAGATTTAATTTCTTCTACCATCCCTAACCTTTCTTCCTCAGACGTTTTTAGAGTTACTTCTAATTGGTTTTTTAAATTAGTGTGGCTATTTTGTAGTTGAGCAACTTTTTCGGCTAAAGTAGTTTGAGGAACTGGGGTTTTTGGTTTTGGCGTTTTTGAATTTTGGTTTTGGGAACGCGTAAGTACTCCCGCTATGTGTACATTTCTATTAATAACCTTCGGTGTAACCCATGGCATTGAAAGGCAAATTATACATTATTCTAATAGCTTTCTTCTGAAGGACAAAGATTGAATTGGTTTCAACACTTTTAGCCCAAAGCATTATTCCATACTGCTAGAAGAGAATTTAATGCTCTATAAGCTCATGATCAGCATGGATTTTTTTCATCGATTTTCAAACAGTTATAACAGCAGAAAAATTGCAGGGAAATTTGTTTTTTTTATGCCACACCTTCAAGAGCGAATATTTCGAAAAATACGAATGATATAAAAAAGTTGTAATAAGATCAATATTGTAGGAAATTATGTACGCTTTAATTGTATATGCTATAAGGGATAGTCATGTCCGTAAGATGTATAGTTTTTGAGTTATATGTGAGAAACCAAAAATGGTACCTTTCAGCCACCTCCACCCCCCTTCAGCACAGGGGATAGGGGTGGGGATATGCTTACCTCCCTACAGCGGGGTCAAAAACTGTCTTCCAAACTTTTCCTTCTATACCCTTTTTTGAGCATTCATTGCCTGGACTGAAGTAATTAGCTATAAGTATAATAACTCATAATATAATAACTCAAGTATAATAACCAAACTTGAATAACTGAAGTATTTTCAGGATGTTTTCTATAAACCAACAATATCATGGAGAATTTATCCTCAACATTTTATGAATTTATCTTTTACCGAATTTGAAATATGTCCCAAACATTTGATCTTTAGGCCCTCATATCTACAAAATTAATAATCGAAAAAAATCCTGAGAAAACAATTTTAGATAACTTGATGGTATAAAAATCGAAAAACATTGACAAATATCACTAGTAAAGTTTTTTTAGCCACTCGCACAGCCTTGAAGATTCCAACCAACCATATTGTGAATGGATAAGTTTACATTCACAATATTGTCAAATACAATTTCCTCACTGTTCGTTTTAAATTTCCTGTTGACAATAGCCTTAAATGTTTTAGATCTTACCAATGCCATGAGACTATGTATTCCATGGAGGATTATATCCAGTTATAATAATTCATTATAAATTATATACTCTCTGAATATTGTTGGTAGAAAATACCAATTAAAAAGATCAACTTAAAAACATCAAATTAGAAAAAAATCAACAGCTTTCTCATTTCTCAACAATGATGCAATTCTACAGCTAAATACACCAAATACTGCCCAAATATACATACATATTGTAATATTGACAAAACATAAAAATCTTAGGAGCTCGATGTACAGTCTTGAAGAGAGACATTTGAACATCGATACTTTACCATAGAGAAATGATACCATGAGAAATATTATCTCATGGTACCTATAGGAAGTTTATGATCCACATTTCAAGCCTATTTTTTGTTAACTCGTCTACTGTCGACTACTGTCTATTATTTCTGTTTTGGTCGGGTCGAAGTGTAAGAACGGCACAACGGCACAATATGAGAGACTATCAGCGTCACATGGATTCTATTTTTTAGCGAAAAATAACTACCGGTCTATCGGCTTGAGTTAACAGTGAAATTTGTAACATAAATGCCCTATACCATATTCTGAGCTATCTTCACTGATCTGAGCTACTATAGTTACCAGAGTCGAGATCACAGTTGGGAGTCGAGAGGATGTTGAGTGAGAGAGCACCGACTCTGAGCAGCAGATGATAGGACTTGACCAGGTGGCCGTACGACAAACTGAACGACTCTGTCGGTATCGACACCGCTGGCACTTTCAGTGGCGGTGTCTCGTCTGACGGATTGTACGGTACATAACTTGTTCCTATTGATACCTGCAAATCGAATGGAAAAATATGATAATTTGCTGTGGGTTTATCAAGATATTGTATATAAGACATCACAAGAACAACAAAATAGCTAAAACGCTCTCATTGTGAGCCAAATAACTTCCTGAGGATCAAGTAGAGCATTATCTATTCCTACAGTTTTTTGTGTTCAAGACACATGTGATGTGTTCCACATAACATTTATTCATTAGCTACTATGTTACTCATTATGATTATTAATAATACAAAAAAAGACTCAAAATGCAATACAGCTATCATTAAATTCCTATGACTCGTGTCTGAAATTCACATTTTAATTTTGCATAAAAATGTTGTAACTTAGTTTGAGAACAGAAATCCCTTTACAATGATATTAATCTTGATATATCTATCCCAGGTCTTTTAAAACTATTTCCAATTTTGAAAGACAATTTTTTGAATGCAGTACCTTCCATAAAATATATGTTTTACAAGTTATTCAAGAACAATGACTAGATTTGGCGAGTTTGAAATTTCAAACCGCTTCAAACTCTTTAGTCTTCTACATCCCTAAAGTAGTCAAATTAGAACACAAAATAATGCATAATATATTAAAAATTCCCACTTAAGAGAATCGTTATTCCCTCCTTACTGATATTATTTTATTTTAAATGTATGAATGAATAGACTACTGTATTAATCAACAAAAAAGTACGGTAGTTACGTTTTGTTTCATTAGAAAAGTTACTCACAGCCATGACAGGACACGAGACATCTTTCCTTTTTTTGTGGCATATTTTTAAAAGAAGTGTTTCAACTTTTACTGGTCCAATGTCAATTTCTTCTGAAGCAATACGAAAATACAAATAGTAAATAATTGAACTGATTCAAGTCAACAAATAATATACAATAATTGGAATTTAATCCACGTTTCACAAAAATGTCAGATTGCACAAAAATTATATTGTTATTCAAGGGTGCACATGAATAGGTTTAAATCAGGAATTTACCATTAGCCACACACCCACACACAGTCTGGAATGAGAACGATTAAAAAATCACAAAAGTTGATCAAATTAATTTCATTACAAAAATGTATTTACAATGATATAACAAAGTATGATTCATGGGAGCGAAAAAAGGAGAAATTTCTCAACAAACTTCACTACTTTTCGGATTTTTTATCTGAAGTGTTTTACAAGATATGCTACTTTGAATATGCGAGACTGTGGAAATGAGAAAAATATAGCAAATTTCTCGTATTTTCAAAATTGCGTATCTATGAAACACTTCAGATGAAAAATCCGAAAAGTAGTCAAGTTTGTAGAGAAATTTCTCATCTTTTCGCTCCTATGAATCATACTTCTGATTTCAATACCGTTCCAAAGTTACAGCCAATTGAAAAAATTATGATTTTTTTATTTTATCATTTTTTCTGCGATTTTACTATTATTCAAGAGTCTCTAAAAAGAGTACGATACATGATAGAAACTTGCGATTGGTCTCAAATGAAAGAGAATTACATGCTCTATAAGCTGCTTTAATCCATCTTGCGTCAGTTTATTATCGAAAAACTGCCGAGACTGTAAAAATGAGGAAAATATCGAGATTTTCTTTATTTTTTGAAACAAAAGTATCTTACTTCACGATTATATTTTTACAAAAATCATTTACCTCTCATGAAAGAGGAGATTCTGTTCTTCAAATCAAGACCAAGTACCATTTTTTATCATCTCGAGTTACCGAGATACACAGTTTTGAATATAGAAATTGGCCATTTTTTCGTGTATGTAAATATAGGATAAAATACACTCAAGAAGGAATTTTTTCAGTTATGATGCATGATTTTGAACCGCCTTGCCGAGCTGAGAAGAATGAGCTGTAATACGAGTCAATTCTACCAAGTTATAAGTGTTTAAAGTTTTGATCCTTGATGTATCCTTATCCTTATGTATCCTTATCCCCCCCCACTAGGAAATACTGAAATTAAATGTATCTAACGGGTGATTCTCATAGAACATAACCCTCGTACGATGATTTCAGTCGAAATATGTATTTTGGCTGTGGAACATGATTTTTTTATTTTTGGGTGTATTCCTCCTCCCCTTCTACTGAATTCCAAAATTTCTAAGGAATCCAGTTCAGAATTAATTGTTCTTTCATGTTATGTGTGGTTTTTATCATTACTAGAAAAATATCCAACTTGTATAGGGTATAAGTGGTAGGTTTGCATAATTTTGAAAACCCCTTAAAAATACCCCTTTTATGAAAATTCGTAGCTCCGGAACCAAAAATGGTAGTCCTGCGCGACCACTCTATTTATTGGAAAATTTATTATCTTTAATTTTGTAGAGAATGATTTTTCTCCAAAAACTCGAGGTTTTCGAGATTGGATGGAGAAATTGAAAAATGACCGAAATTTTGGAGTTTTTTGAGGGTTTTGGGGGTGAAGCCGCCCTCTGGCGTGTCAGCAAATTTCAGATTCGAATTTAGAGCCCCAAAATACATATAGAACCGTCGAGAAAAATTCTTTCGGGGCTGTTTCCTGAAAAACGACCATTTGACTGGACTATAATGTGTGAGCACTTCCATGAGAATCAATGAGAAACATTCCATCCCCGCCGAGCAATCACAAATTGATTGGAAAACGGGTCTTCAATAATCAACCCAATAAAAATATATTGCTAACATTACTAACTTTCGAATGAACAAATTGATTGTGTTAACTAACATTCAAAACAAACACATCCAATTAAATTAATCTTACATAATACTGTAATAATGATAGACAACGGGCCAATCAACTTACTTTTTTTATCATAGAATCCTAAAAACGTTAGAGTCATGAATCCGGACGGTCCATAGTGACCATGAGAGGAATTTGTTTTTGTTGATAAAACTTTGTCTAAAATCTTGTCTACTTTGAAGTCTTTTCTACTTCTGTGATTGCGAGACATTCGATGCCTCATATAGCTGAGCGTTCGGTTTAAATATACAGGCTGAAACAAAAGAAAAAACAATTGAGAATAATAATATTAGGGGTGGTGAATGTAGATGCTATAGAAATAAATTCAAAGGATCGCTGTATTATCGTATTGTAATAATTACAGACTCATTAATCTATAGATTGTGATAAAATATTATCGAATTGAGATATAACATGTGATAAAATGTTATAAATAATTTCATGAGAGAACCAAAATTGAAGTATTTTACGATCACGTTTCTAATTTAGTATACCAGAATTACAAAATGTAATGCTATACAAACCAAAGTTGCTTAGCACCGATAAATTTCACTGTCGAAAAAATGAGTTATAAAACTACTTTGAACGGGTTAGACTGATAGAAATACAAAAACATAAATAAACCAGGAATGATTTAGCTTTTGGAAGGCATTATTCATGAGTTTTTTACCTTCATAATTCTAATGAATTTCTGCTGAGGTGGGCCGAAAAAGAATACATTTGGTTCCATGGGAGTGTATCAACACTCCAATAATATCCAACAGCCAATATTATTATTGTTTGCTTACAAGAGCAGAAATTTATTGGGAAGCAGGGCCTCAAAGCTCCCTGATTAAGCTGAGTTGTTTTCAGTACAATAGGAAATTAAAAAATCAAATATCAAAGGGAATAATATATTAATGAGCTCGAACATAATATTATTGAAATGAGATACTTACAGATATGTGTCCTCTTTTCCTAAGAAATCGATATATCTGTGTAGGTTCTGTAAAAAAGAAAGGAATAATGTTAGTATATTATATTGGAAAGTACTACGTTTGAAGTGAACTATAGTATAACATACTGTCAGAAACTATAATCCAATCGAAAAAGATTTTCAAATGTTGACTACCGATGTTTATATGAAAATTTGAAACCCAACTAAAATCTCCTATTGGCATTTACAATAACGTAATTACAAAGTTTGGTAGTTAATGAGCTTTTTCAGTTTATTTATCGGTAGTTTGTAACTTGTGAAACCCAACCAAGGAATGTTGCGTAAGAAGAAATTCTTATAAACAAAGAAAAACCGAACCAGGAACGTTGAGGAGAAAGAAATTCTTATGAACGAAGAAAACTATAGTCACTCTACGTTCGAAATGTGGAAAGAAACACGGAGATTCAGAAGCTTACACATAAAAAATTTGTTGATTCTTCACCTCACAAAAAATGATGAAATTATAAAGTTTCGAGAACACTTACAGGGACCGGAAATATTATCTCTCTAATGTTAAGATGTGGTTTCAAAAAATGAAGATCCAGAAACATACACTGCTGTTAAACACTTTATATTTTGCCATTTTGAATCTTCTCTTTTTAAAATAACGTTATCCATTGTTGACAGTCACATGACGGGAAGTTCTCCATAGTACTACCAGCAATTTCTCTGAATGTTCAACTACATTCCAAGGTCACCAGATTTATCGTGACATCCCTAGGCTGAAGTGTTCAAACAACGTCTCACAAAAATACAGGAGCTTGAGGTATACATATAGGTTGCCATTTCAAGATGAATGGATTAATCTATAGACAACGTTCCGGAAAGATATTGTCAAGATAATATCAACAATGGAGGACCATTATATTAGCATATATATTTAAAATGAAATAATTTGAAATTGCATAGCATTGATTGATCATCAATGAATAAATGTTTTCTGAATATTTCTCATTTTTCTTTAAAGTTTGTGAGTTCTATTGGCAGACTTCAACAAATAAAGGTTTATTGAGCATATGACGTTTTTTCATTTCGACAAAATCTGTAATTAAGCTGATCACAGGTTGATTTTGAACTGTATCGAATATTGTTGTAAAACAACCCCTTACTAACACGCCACAAATTCTAAGAGATAGAGGTTTGATAACGAAGAGGAACGAAACAGAGTTTCTATTGAAACTCATTTCCAATAGGCTCTCATAGGTGTAACTAGATTAAGGTTTGGAAATTGACAAGTACATGCCCTTGTTTGACTTTGTCGCAACGCTCTCCCTCTAGCGCTGAGGAAAGCAAACGGGGGAAAATAGGAAGTAGCGTCACAACAAGCAGTTCGTTGAACTGTAACTGAATATGCCTCGCAACACAACGCACTGCACTGTTCTCAGTTGCCTATCAATTGACTGTCCTGTCCAAGCCATATTTTTTCAATAATATTATAGTGGTTTGCGAGTGAAGGCTAGCTCGGAAAGACTGATCTGTTTTCAATTGTATGTCACATAGATAAAAATTTACATGAATGTTAGATAATTAGAGAGGATCCCGCACTATTCATAATAAATTATTTCAATGTCTGCATCAAAAATAAATTGCTGTCTTAAACAATACTGCAGATTACTTCCATATATTTGGATTTTAAATCTTAGCATCTTCAAATATTTCAATACATATAGAAACAACTTTGAAAAACCGATAACGAAACATATAGAACATTTATAATGAATTCTATGTTTAAAAACTTACTTTAATTCGAAAAAGCTATTTATATAGCGCCAAAAATTATAAATAGTGTCCCAAACGATCTCATGAATCAACAAATAATAACGAAGTGTCGAAGTGTGTTCCTTAGAAAATAAAAAACTGGATAATCCAAGAATATTATTTTGATATGAGGACAATCTAGGTGGTGATGATGGTTGAAGCTAAAAATTAGGTGTTTTTCACAATGCAAGGAGCATTGTTGTCAGGTGTAACTGAAAATCTATATGAGATGGAGCGCTCTACCCAATCTCAGATTGTAGAGCACCAAAATACCCCCAGAGGGATTTTGAATTATACATCAAAATGGCAACAATCGGAAGATTTTATTGATCAAAAACTAAAATTCATCAAAATTGATTTTTTCTTTAAATTTTACTAGTTTTTGAAAAATCATAACTCAGTACTCATTGGAGATAAAGATTTCCAAATGTTCTCATTTTTGTCCGATTGCTGGATTTGGCAGAAATAGCTGAAAATGGGAAATGAACCGAAAATACGAGGTTTTTGGGCCACTCTGTATCAAGTAAAAGGAAATTTTGCATGAAAAAATTGGTTCTGACCCTTCTCTCATGTATCCAAATGATATATTAAAAAACCAGAACTACAATATATACAGAGTGTCCCAAAATTAAAGTGCCAAACTTTACCGTTCACCATCACCGTTCTCCCGCAAATTTGGATTAAAAGTTTAAAATGGCCGCCATTTTGAATTTTCGAATTTGACAAAGTTGAATATTTTTTCTACAGTTCATCTCTCTTATTTGAACATACCTACCGATTTTTATAGCGATCGGTTGGAAAACTTTGGAGATACAAATTATTTTGTAAAAAATACAAAATGGCTAATAACTCGTAAACGAAGCGTTTTAGGAAAAAAATAATTATACATTTTCTGTTTGTTTTGATCCATAGAACCTATTCCCGAAGTTTGGCACTTTAATTTTGAGACACCCTGTAATGCAAGCACCAATGTATATAGTGACTGGACTATAATAAACATGAGGAAAAGCAGATGGCTAAGAATTGAACCCTGTGGAATTTGCAGTGCCCGTGACGTGGCTTCACAAATATTTGCCAAAACTTATCTGCGATCCAAAAGGTTCACAGGGCCACAATCGATGACATTTGCTAGATCACAAATAGTAACAGCAATCGAGTCAATTCTTATTTTCCATTGTAGTATGGTCTCAACCGGGCATTGAACAGCTTTACTGCTTCACATAACTGAAACTATGCCCATGAAACTCTCATAACAAGAGCACATTAATGTTCGGCTACAACAGGATACACTATAATCTATGCTGTAGTTCCGCAGTCCAAGGTAGTAGCAATTGTCTTAAGACATTCATTTCTTTGTGTTGGAGCTCAACTGCCAATAAACATGCCAAAGGTTTCAAAAAAAATGCTAACAAGATTTCAGCGTCACTATAATATTCCTCTTGGTTCTAGGTGAATAATATAATCATCACACATTATTATATGGCACTGAAACTGGCCAAGAAATCTAAAACATTCCTCCAACATCCCAAAAAGCAGTTTATTTCACCACCCCTTATGGTCTTTACACTGTCAAGACAGCAATTTATTGAGCTCTGTTGATATAAAACTGCAGAAAATTAAATATAGTCCAGTCAAGGAAAGGTAATAGAAGGAAAAGTTGGGAATAGTATATTTTGCACCTAGGGCCGAAAATGAGATATTTCCGGCTCGAAATCGGTTTTTAAGTCCGAGGCCGTAGGCCGAGGACTAGAAAAGATTGAGAGCCGGAAATACATTTTTGCCTATGGTGCGAACGCTATTTTTCGCCACACCAAAAAAAAACTTCCCAATATATAAGAAATTAAAAAATAAATAAAATTCAAACAGCCTATTTTGATAGTTTGAATCTTGGTTATGACAACTTTCACTGTCAATTAATTTCAATATTACTAATTAATAATTTACAATAGTGACAATATTTTTATACTATTAATATTTCGAATAATTGTTTGAATTTTTATAGCTCGCGCTTTGCGCCTGGTGCAATATCTCATGGATAGATGGATGAATAGAATTTTCATTACTATTTTGAAATAATGTGATTAAAAAATTAATATAATTGCATATTTCACAGTTTTGTCTCAAAATATATCTAAAAAATTGATTGAAATTTAAATTACGGTAACTAATATAAAAAATAGCTAATAAAAGTCGAAATTCATCGACAAAAAAAAATGTCACTGACCAAGGTTCGAACCTAGATCATGTTTGTAATGCACTGAACTTTGAGTTCTGATGTATTACGCCTTTATGCTCTCGGCCATTGCATATTTTTGATCAAAGAGGCCTGTAAGTCAGGTAACGTATGTAGGCTACTATAATATAGTGTAGCCTATAGCGGCAAACTTGAAGCCGGTTTGCCGGCATTTTCACAACAAAATATTGCTCTGATCTGAAAATAGTTAAATTATAGAGAAAACATTCGAAGATTCAATCTTGAGAGGGCCTAATGTTTTCTCTATATGGTTTGATATTGAAGAAAAATTATCTAAAAGTTTTAATAATGAATTACGGAAAAATTACTAGGAATTTTTCAGTCAAGGCTGAGTTTCACCAGTAGGCTTACCTTAAACTTTAGATCTCTGCTGTATTTTCCTATTATTATTGTTGATTGTATTGCATTAAGAAGTGGAATTCGATAATAAAAAAGAAACAATTATTACTCTACCTCACTTTTAAATATTGATACAATTATTGTACTTTGATTTCAAATTCGATTCTTCACTTTTAAAGACTTGCGATACGTACCTTTCTGACAATGGACAATGCAGCCAACATTATATTGTTGAGGCTATGGAGATATCATCGTATTCTATTGTTTGATATCAAAAACACAATAATAAATATTAAATTATGAAACAGTAATTCATAAAATATATTATAGACATGATACCGCGATTCATGATACATAATTATATAGATTATTACAGTCGTTATGAGATTATCTCTATGATTTTTGTGAGATCGGACACGATCAGCTGTTATTCAAGGTCATTTTACAGCCCTAGGGCCGTAAAGTTTTACCAGCCTGGTCGGAAAACAATCACTTTCGGCCTCCATATGACGCACGTAAACCAGCTCATTACATCCAAGTGTGGCGAAAAACAATTTTTGACCCAGCAGTTCTGTTTAGGGTAGTGAGGAGGTAAACATATCAAAAGTCTCCCCCTGTGCTAAGGGGGTGGGGGAGGTTTAAAGATTTAATTTTTTGGTTTCTCGCATAATATTCAAAAACTGTGTATCCTGAAGAACCGACTGCCATATAACAAATTAAAGCTTACTTAATTTCCTACAATATACATCCCAAAACTTTTTTATATCTTCTCTACTTTTCGAGATATTTGCTCTTGAAGGTGTGACATTTTTGAAAAAAAACACGTTTGCAACCAATTGTTTTCTATTTTTGCTCTTATATCATTTAAAAAATCGACGGGAAAAGTCCATGCGGATTATAAGCTTATAGAGCATTAAATTCTCTTCATTTTGATGTATAATTTCGCACTTTTACGAATTTCCCTACACCTTTTGCAGCAGCTTTAGTGTTGAGTGTAAAAACTCAATTTTTTCAACAATAGACCAATGGACAAAGGAATTTTGAGAGAATGTTTCAAACAAAATTTTTGACTCTTCTCTTCTCTTTGAAATGATGTATTATTTCACTATTCCAAGTTTTCCTTTCCTTGTTATAGCAGCTTCAATGTAGGGGGTGAAATTTTCATTGCTGCAACAAGTGTCAACTCAGCGGTTCCACACCTTCAACAGCGGTGATAAAGATGCGCATTTTTGCTATGTTCACCTACTAACTAGTTCAAATCAAGCTGCGAAGTCAAAAATTGTGTCACAGACACACCCTTCAAATGTCATTGTCAAACGATCAATTATTGCAGCAATGAAAATTCTTCCCCCTACATTGAAGCTGCTATAACAATGAAAGGAAAACTTGGAATAGTGAAATAATACATCAATTCAAAGAGAATTCAATGTTCTACAAACCTACGATAAGCATAAATTTTTATGATGCATAGTTGGAGAGTTATAAGCCCTGAAAAAGCAAAACATTGGATTAAAACCTGTTATTCTAACAATTACACACCTTCAAGAGCGAATATCTCGGGAACTGTTAGGAATATCACAAAATTCAACTGAAAAAAGTCTACAGAATTTATCAAGCTTCATTTTTTAATAATTAGCTATGTCGGTTGAATGCATTGTTCTCAAGATATGAGCGTGGAAGATTAACGCAGAAAAATGCAACTTTTGAGCCACCCTCATCCCCTTAGCACATGAGTTAGGAATGGGGACTTTGGATATGTTCTCCTCCTAACTAGTCTCAACAAAGCGGCAAAGTCAACAATTTTGTTTAAAACATTCTCTCAAAATTCCTTTGTCCATTGGTCTATTGTTGAAAAAATGGAGTTTTCACACACAACACTAAAGCTGTTGCAAAAGTTGAAGGAAAATTCGTGAAAGTGTAAAATTATACATCGAATTGAAGAGAATTAAATGCTCTATAAGCTTATAATCAGCATAGATTTTTCCCATCGATTTTTAAAAAGTTATAAGAGCAAAAATAGAAAACAATGTTGTTTGCAAACGTGTTTTTTTCAATGTCACACCTTCAAGAACGGATATCTCGAAAACTAGAGGAGATATAAAACATGTTTTGGGATGAATATTGGGAAATTAAGTAAGCGTCAATTTGTTATATGACAGTCAAATCCTTAGGATACACAGTTTTTGAGTTTTATGCGAGAAATCAAAAAATAGTACCTTTAAACAACCCACAACCCCTTAGCACAGGGGGTATGGGTGGGGACTTTTGATATGTTTACCTCCTTACTACCCTAAACAGAACTGTGGGGTCAAATATTGTCTTCCAAACATTTCCCTCTATACCCTTTTTTGAGCATTCATTTCCTGGACTAAAAGTAGATTCGATAGAAAAGATTTCTAGATCAATTGGACCAACTTCATACCTATTGTCAAAAAACACTGCAGTACCACTACAAATCAATGAATTCCTAGTGCATACTCACCATAGTCAAATTTACTACTGGTTTCTGGTAATATAATATTTTGGTAACGTAAATATTTATAAATATTAATAATAGTATTTTGGTAAAAGACAACTTCATAGAATTTTAACCGATGCTCACAAATGCATAGGAAGTCTGGGTTAACCTCTTCTAACCAGAGGTTCAATTGCGCTAACTAATTAGACATTGTACATTCGAAAAACAGATTTACAGATCTTAATACTGACTGAACTGGAAGTAGGCCTATACAAGTTTTTGTTGACTTTATTATAGGAAAATGATTGCCTATAAGCTTGGCTCTTTTTAATTTTAACCTTATTCTCATCGCAGCTATACTCCAACTCAGACTTTAATCGATACAGTATTATCAATATCATCACTTTTGGAGAGCTCATGCATGCTTAAAATATTAAAATCTTACAGTTTAGTCGTCACTTGCTGTCTAGATATTATTTTTAGCTAATTGCGATACAACACTATGATTCAGCTACCGTACTTACTATTTTTTCTGAGAAGTTTCCTAACTACAACTTAAAGCTTCAACACCCTCCCTCATTTTTACAATTTTGCAAATATTGCACTGATTTCTGTTTTCCTGACTGTGAACACTTTTTTCACTTCCTTTGAAACCAACGGTTCTTTTCACTATTCACATCTTGGTACAGAAGTCCGGCAACCCTAAGACCCACCCGCCGCAAAGTAGACCCACGTTCATAATTCACGAAAAGCAACCCACGCCGAGGGATGTTTTGTAGACCATTGCTATAGAATTATTCATAATCAATCAGCTGACAAGTGGATTATTCATTGCATGTATTACACAGATGTCTGGAAAAGCCTAGCAATGGTTTACGAAACATCCCACGGCGTGGGTTGCTTTTCGTGGATTAGCGTGGGTCTACTTTGCGGCGGGCCTAATCCTTCAACCATCACAGTATCATCCAAAACCGTCCAAATTATTTAATATTTCTATATGTAGTTACGGCAATATTAAAACAACCTATTTTCCTTTTTGAAACCATTTTCCACATAATCCATCACAGAAAATCGCATTACAGGTTAACATATTTGTTTCACACTCACCGCAAAAAATCGACTTATCGGTAGACGCTGCCATCTTGATTCCCACCAGTGTTGCCAAATAGCCAAGAGCTAAAACTATTGTACCAACTATCATAAATTAACGTACGGGAGCGCAAGCTCAACTATAGAATAATAGACTATAGTTCTACTTTTACAGTTGACGAGACATGATATCGGTAGAATCGAATTTCATCAGTGTCGATATCTATCAGAAATAAAACCAATGTAAATATTAGATAACCTCATAAATATCGATATTTAAACTCGATTAATTAAATTTATCCATATTTTTTGATATACTGTACGGTATTTAAAAATAATAAATATCAATATGAGCGATCACTGGTTAGTTGTTCAATTCAAACTTCAAAGTAAATATTAGTAGACTCGAACAGTCAAGTTTCTGAATAAATCCTAATCCAAATTTAACATCTTAATAGCTTTATTTACATTCTTGAAAGAACAAAAGCCTCTCTTATGAGGTATATACGTGGTTGGCAACAAATACAATTTCACATTAATTTAAATTATAAAATTTTTCACTTTTCAATTCAGAGTCTGTCAATAATTTCCTGTCATCTTCTCCTGTCTCTAGCTTCGGTCAGCCACAAATCTTCAACTCGTTGTGAAAGTTCATCCCTCCACCGGAGTGCTGGTCGTCCCCTTCCTCTGGTCCTGTCCCGTAGTATCCATTCCGTGCATGTCTTCGCCCATCTGTCAGCTTCCATCCTTGCCACGTGACCGGCCCATTTCCACTTGATTAGATGAGCTTGTTGCAGATACTTCACATTGATCATTTTCAAAATTTCGGTGTTTCTAACTCTCTGTTGCAGTCGAAGCCAGAGTATACTTCTTAACATTTTTGTCTGAGTTGTCTCTAATCTTCTGTCAAGTTCAGCTGTCAGTGTCCAAGTTTGAGCCCCATAAAACAGTGATGGATAGACACATTTTCTGAGGGCTTCCGCTTTTAATTCATTCAAGAAGTCTCCTTTGAATATTTTCCTTAGGATCCAATACTTCTTCCATCCCTTGCTTATGCTCTTTAACATCTTAGTTATCCTGTATATAGTATTGAAAAATTTTATTATATCAATCACTTACAGAATACATCATTCACAGTAATCGAAACCTACCTTTAGATGAGGTTAGGGGTTGGAGTTGAGGAAAGGTTATTATTGGATTTAGGATTCAGGTTGGGTTGTCAGTATTGTCACTAACATCCAAAGATGCATAGACTCATATATATATATATATATATATATATATAATATATATATATATATATATGATATAGATAAAGGATGCAATCTATAGGTAGTAGTAGGTAGTTGCATCTACCTCCTTTCCTGCAACTTCTGTCCTGCCTTCTACATAGGTGAAACCACCACTGCCCTAAACCTCCGGATCAACCAACAATCACAGGGCTAATACTTCCCTACCCATCGCTACCCATGGCTCTGAGCACAACAAGAACTTTGACCAATGCTTCAAAGTCAAAGTCCTTGCCACCCTCCCTACCGCAGCCCCCTCCATATATATATATATATATATATATATATATGTACATCTTCCTTGACAAGTGGCAGTCTGCTCGGTTGAGGAAGGAGACTCAGTCTCCGAAAATTTCCCCCCCCCATTTCTAATGTAAGTTTTTAAGTGTTTTCAATCTATTTATATCTCGTGTCTCCTGTTTTAATTTTTATATATATAATATATAGTGCTAAAATACCTCAATGGCAGCTTTCAATTTCAAGTAAAGACCAGCTCTGCAGAGCAAAAGAGCAATATCTGAACGTCCGCAGAGTTTGTGTTCACACCAAAAACATCTGTAGACCAGCAGAGCTTTTTTCGCTTGGTTCTCAGTTGCACTCTGATTCCAAAATTTTTAATTATTACATTTATTTTTCATTTTTTTGAGCAAACGCAAGCCAAATCATTTATTTCAAGGCGCTGAATCCGAATCTGAAATAAGAATTCTTCTATCTTCATTTTTACGTGATTTAGGTTTTTAATGAGAGGTCTTTATCGAAAACGTCCGCTCGGATGCCTGGATAAAATCGCTCCCAGAGCAATTCGAAAACATCTGCATGCGAGCAGAGTTTTGTTGGAACGTTGGCTGGCAGATACAAAGATGTCGGTGTGAACACCCGCATTGATTAAGCCGGCGACAGATCTTTTTAAATCCATCCATCCATCCACAGACTCTGCAGAGCTAGTGATTTTGGTCTGAACATTACTTAAGAGCATTGGGAAGGCATAGGCATTGTGGGTCTATACCTCTTAAAGGTATTTGCCAACATCCACCGATGTCATCTATATGAATATATGAATTAGATCATAGGACTTGTGACAGGATGAGACAAATATTTATGATACTGTTAAATACACATTCTCCTTGAATATAACACTGGGGTAAACAACACCCCAATAATTTTTTATTTGACAGATGGAATATTAAATAGAGAATGCATTTATTCAAATGCTAATTAATATATAACTATTATTTAACGAAAATCCTAAATAAATGCTGTACATCACCCCGAATACTTATGCTACTGCAGACATTGACAACAGAGTTAACAGCTAGATGGAAATTCGATGAGAACTACTATCCAAAAATTAGTTGCCAGCCCGGGAATCGAACCCGGTACCTCCCAATTGCTAGTCAGGAATGCTTACCCTTACACCAAACTGATAATCTCAGGATAGCAGCGCTCATCTGATGTATTTGCCCCATAGGCAGTTGGCACTGACTGTTAGTATACTAACAGCGACGGAAACTGTCGACTTAGGGGTGTAGTACACCCCAGTGTTATATTAACGTATGCAATTTTCGTACTATTTTATATTATAGTTAATCGAACTATTAACCAAGTGTTGAAATTTTTTTTATTCGATTCTTCATTAGGAATTTACTTTTTACTTTCCTTGCCCTATTACCATAGGTAAGGAAAGTATTGCTTTCCAAAAAAAGGTACCCTAATTTCAAGTTTTCTACACGTTTCAAGGTCCCCTGAGTCCAAAAACATGATTTTTGGGTGTTGGTCTGTGTGTGTATGTGTGTGTGTGTGTGTGTGTGTGTGTGTGTGTGTGTGTGTGTGTGTGTGTGTATGTGTGTATGTCTGTGAACACGATAACTCCATTCCTAATTAACCGATTGACTTGAAATTTTAAACTTAAGGTCCTTATACCATGAGGATCCGACAATAAGAAATTCAATAAAATTCAATTCAAGATGGCGGAAAAAATGGCGGATAATTACTAAAAAACCATGTTTTTCACGGTTTTCTCGAAAACGGCTTTAACGATTTTCTTCAAATTTATACCATGGATACCTATTTATAAGCCCTATCAACTGACATGAGTCTCATTTCTGGGAAAATTTCAGGAGCTCCGTAATATTATTGAGAAAAATGGCGGATAATCACTAAAAAACCATGTTTTTCACGATTTTCTCAAAAATGACTTGACCGATTTTTTTTTTCAAATTCATACCCTGTATAGTTATTTATCGGCTCTATTAACTGGAATGAGTCTCCTGTCTGAGAAACTAATGGGGGGTCCACTCCATCCTTGAGAAATGGACTTTGTAGCCTCCTTCTTATGCATGAGGTAGGTAGGTAGAGCAGTTCATAAAAAGAACACATAGTCGAGATATTCATCTGTAGAACAGCTGTTTTGACGACTTTTAAAAAATATCGAATTTCACAATTTACACAAAGGAAAAAGTACTCTGAAAACAATTATACACATATACAGAAGTCTGATCGTAGTTTCAAATATGTTGCCGCCAATCGTCATTATGTTATTCCCCTAAATCATTCTCGTTTAAGAATGAGGCTTATAATTCAATGAGCAAGGAAAGTTGTGTGAGTGTACCACACCAGATTTTTCTCAGTTTTTTTGTTAGTCATCTATGTTGTAGTATTCCACCTGACAAAATTACTCACAAGATTCGACTTCTACAAAATTTCTATAAGAATAAAACATAAATGAATAGAAAATCTTGTTTCAAAATTAATTGAATGCCTGAAAAATTATTTTGGTATCGGTTTTAGTATGTTGACATCATTAGTTGTTGGATATCACTGGAGATTGTGAATAAAGACATCGAAGGAAGTAAAACAAGAATAATGAGAGATGAGAATGATTTCCAGGAGCATAACCTTCTCACGAGAACATTACATTTTTCTTCAAGACTCTGATGCACAACAGAATCTGCATAATGTTATCAATGGTCTGGAAGCAAGTGAAGAAGTGTGTGATTCTCTTTTGAATGTATAAAGAAATACTTATTCGGTCTTCAACGATTTTTATCTGAACATAGTTGTGGCAAATTGTAAAAGTGTATTCTCATCTATAAAAAGAAACAGAGTTCTGTCATTCACCACGATGCAATCAAACAAAAAATCCTAGTCTATATTATTTGTTAAACTTACTCCATTACTTGACTCTATAGCGTTCCTGAAATACATAATTTGAATGCATAGAATAGTAGGAGCGATGCGATATACAGGCCACTACGCGCATTAATCATGGGGGAGGACCGCGCCGCAGCGTAACAGTGCTACTTATCTCCCTCCCACCGCCGCATCTATGATCGTAACCCCCAAACTATATATATCATTGAATTCAGGAAGAAACGGCCTACAACGTTTATTGGGAACCTTTTCCTCTAAGTCGGCTAACGATTTAAATATTCAAGAAATAACAAAAAGTCCATAATAAAAAAAATACATTTTTCGAGATATTTTATTTTTTTGCGGAAAAACTATGCGGTTTATCGCAAAAATGAAGAGGACCACATTAAAAGCCAGTTATAAGTACATAATATTGGGAAAAAAGTCAAAGCTGTACTATAAATAGTAACTGCAGGACAAGCGATTTTATAAGCGCGCGTTTTTTACAACTTACTCCCCTCCCCCCCAATTTGTCGACCACCCTGGGACGTGACGACATCGAGTTTCATATACACTGAAGACCCCCTAACAATAATCCGAAGTCAAATTCTCTGCCTCTCTCATGTATGCTCAATGTAAGCCAGCGTATTTCGAGAAGAAAACTTGACATTTTCGACATGCTAGAAACTTTTTTATTTCAAAAGATAAGTGGGTGGTGAAAGCGGGAAAGTTGCTCAGAAATAATTGAAATTATCAAAATCAGTAGTCTCAACTTATAGACTATAATCGATGGAAAACAAAGGCTAGCGGATGTCAAACTCCTCCGACTAGGACTGCAATTCCAACATCCGAATACCATCCACGGTGCGATGTCATCAGTTTTCATTTCACAATTTATAGCAAGAAAATATTATGAAAACATGAGATCATTCGGTGAGAGAATTAGCTTGTTGGCTACTTATTGCCTCTTCCTGGTATCTTGTCTACTCGCCTAACAAACTAAAACAATGGTAATCTTATACAATATTATACTGAATAATATTACAAACATAAATAATACATGATAGTTTGTAGATCCTTGGAGAAACATGGAAAATATAATAGTGTAGCAGTAGAATTGGTATTTGGATTGAAAACATTTCTCAAGCTTGGGGAATGCGAATGGGAAGGTCAGCTACAATAAAGAGTGGAAATAGAAAGATGGCAACACGGTGCTTCAGAGAAATGCAACACAATCCACGAATGACCTTCTAATTTCCGTCTCTAGCAACATTCTCCCCGATGGCGATAGAAATCCAAACAATAGCCTGTTCTAAAATAATTCCAAAAGAATGTTTCTATAGACTAATGAACAGGCAAACTGAAGAAATATAAATTCAATGTATGTGGGCTTACAACTGTCATCAAGACGCTCACCTGCTTTCAAGTCACAGAACCTGTAGGAAGGCCTCCTAATTGACCGCAGCGAAGCTAAGGTCTAAGTTTCGACTCGATCCGCTTTTGTTTGTTTGTTTGTACCGCAGTTACAGTCGCAGTTATTGTCCGATTTGGATGAAATTTGGTATGCAAGTTCTTTGAAACAAGGCGCAGAAACGTATGTGTAGCGATTTTTGGTAAGACCTCCGGTTTTTTGTAATATTTAAAAAACCGTAGAATAACCTCAAAAGTATCTTTGAAGATAAAGCAACTCATGTTCCTACTTTTTCGCATTTGTGCATTTTTGTGTCGCTCTACAGTGTCAAGTCTTTTGTTTTCCTTTTGGTATGAGATCGGAAACCGATTTGTGAGCATTAAAATTCTGCATAGGCATAACAAGTCATACCATTGAATCCACTTTTCATGAAAAACATCATTAGCAGCCTCCTGTCATTGTCACCAACAAACCCATCTTATTTAGAATCATTTTCCATCTCACCATCGTCTGTGAGACGATTCATCATCTAAATTGCCTACTGCATATTCCATTTTTCCGCCAGTTGACCGATTTCTTATAATTAATTATTAGAAAAGTTGTAATATATGTTTATATTGTGAATATGGAGACGATATAAAGGTACCTCCTTGATAAGGCCGGTGTCCCTGCAAACAGTGTCTCTAGCACTTTCAATGGAGAAAATAATAGATGACATGGCTAAATCTTCACAATAATATACTGTACTTACTGGCCCTTCTCATTAGATTGAGAGTTGTATTCATGAGCGAGGTCTACTGTTCGCAGAACTACTAGTATAAAACATAAGAATTATTTCAGTCTCAATGTATTGGCACTCCAGGGATTGTAAAGGATTGTATTGTGTTGGTTTACGACAAGTATCGCCGATTCTAATAGAGATTAGATTTCATATCATGCGAGCGTGAACAGTGAAAAATGAGCCAGAAAAAACACAATTGGATCATTTATTTCTTGTTCTTGAATTAATCAATAAAGTGATATAGTACAATATATAACCTATTTTTGGACATGTTATATAATTATCAAAATTTGGGAATGGAATAGTTTTGGGCCAAGTCTGTTGTTCCTTCCTAATCATATTTTCATGATTTGTAATTGTATCCACGAATAAATGAATATTATTCATTGTCCAAAGAAACCAGAAATATTTCTGAAGATTTAAATTATCAACAGTTTTGATACCCAGGAATGGGTTTTTTCGTAATGTTTGAGGCGCTTTGATTACTAAATAAAAAGTAATCACAATGTTTCGCGGAATAACCTAACATTTTCAAAGTTCCCTGACTACGATTCTCATGTTTTGTTGACAAGTCCTTCAATACTTTTGTTGCAGTCATTTAAACCCAAACCTATGCTCAAATATAAATGAATTAAAAACTCATTATCGGAACATAAATCAACAATTGGAAATGCTTGGAAGTGGATTATCTGTAATTGGAATATTTATATTCAAAAGATTTTTCATCCGACAAAAAATATCTACTTATAAATTCTACAATTGAAAAATATATTAATAGATAAATACTGATTCTCAACAAACCAATGATTGACCCTATAAATGAAAGAGTCGAAAGGTCAAGCTTCGTAACAAAAATAGTATTCATCAACATCAACAATCAAAATCCTATACTGAAGCAACCCTACATCACTATCGCTAGGAGGGTTACACCATAGAGAAACAACAGCATAACTTACGCTAAGAAACATACGCTATTGCTTCTCTATGGTTACACCAATTATAAACAACAGATCATACCTAGCTATCACTTATAGTGAGGTTCACGTTATTATAATGGCAGTGGAGAAAAATAGGAGAAAAGCGTTGCCGATCCTCTGTCTTGTCAATGCCTTCTATATACGGTAGGTGATACAGGTTTATTAACGGTTCATCCTCGCTAAAAAAATCAATCATATTTTACTAAGAAATTATATTTATCAATAATTTCATAATGTATTTCCATAATTAAGATGCAATATTCTGTTAATTAATTATTAGTTCTACATTGTTAAAAGACGATTTGGCAACAGAGCAGAGCGAGAAAGAGATAGCGCCGTCAGCTTTGTTGAATGATAGACAAGGATAGCAATACCTTTGCTAATCAAACACTGCCATTATTACGTGGACCTCACTATATAAATTCTATGAACAGTAGACTTTGCACAGTTATAAACTACCGCTTCCTCTAATACTGTCCATCAGAGTAAATTCTGTCCTGTCCAACATAATGGCTGATTCTGCTGTTTGCGTTGATGTGTCGACTATGCTTAATAATCTGTTGTAAACAAGTACTATCATCAAAAACTAATTTCCTTAAAGACATACTGGCAACTGTTCAGCTCGAGTTGAAAGCAAAGAAAGGTCCAGAGAAAATACTAGTCCAGGAAACGAATGTTCAAAAAAAGGTATAGAGGGAAAAGTTTGGAACACAATTTTGTAGCCCGCAGCTCTTATAAGGGGGTAAACATGATATCAAAAGTCTTCACTCCTACCCCTGTACTAGGGGGGTGGGGGTGGTTTGAAAGTACTGTACCATATTTTGGGTTTTTGCACATATCTCGAACAATATGCATCTTTCGGAAATTTTTGTCGAATACAAAATTATAGTTTACAAATTAGCCTAAAAATTTCATTTGTTACATTTTCCCATATCTCTCCTAGTTTTCTAGGTATGAGATCTTGAAGCTGTCACATTTTGAAGAAAAACGCTTCCGGCTTCGATTTTTCCATCTTTTTGGCCTTATAACTTTTGAACAATTGTTTGAAAAAATCCGTGCAATCATGAGCTCATAGAGCATCATATTTTTTCAATTTCATTTATTATTTCATTATTTTACGCATCTCCCTACGATTGTTGCAGCCGTTATAGTGTCGAGTGTAAAATCTTCAGTTTAACAACAAAATATCAATTGACAGGAGAATTTGGAGGGAATGTTTGGAACAAAATATTTGACGTCGCAGCTTTGTTTGGACTAGTTAGAAGGTGAACATATCCTAAGTATGCCCATACCCCTTGTGCTCAAGGGATGAGGGTACTTTAGAGTTGCATTCTTTCATTCCTGGCTTACACGCATGTATCTTGGAAACAATGCATTTCAGCGACATGACTAACGGAACAAAAATGAAGCTAGATAAATTTCCTATGAGTTTTGTTCAGTAGAGTTTTGTGATATCTCCTTTAGTTTTCGAGATATTCACTTTTAAACGTGTAAAATCTTTGAAAAGACAGTTTTTCTTCCAACTTTTTGCATTTTCAGGGATTATTGCAGGTATAGCTGAGCCATCTGTTTGGTTTTGAAATAAATAATTATTTTATTGAGTCAACTATAGAGGTTTGAAAATACATAGTATAGTTTCTCAACAACAGTTATCTGATTTCTCAACGCTCACGCACTCTGGTTTTGTGGTATATCTTCAAGTTTCTACTTTTACGTCTTGCATTTCAAAGAAAAACTCCCCATTTCAAAGCAATTCAAAAGCATTTGAGCTTGTCATGCTGAGTTTGACTCGAGATTATAAATTGTTGTCTTATGGGTAGGAGAGCGCAACCAAGTTACAAAATAAAGTAGAAAGAGGAAAGGAGAGCCGAATATCGACCAGTATTCAAAAATACCAACGATATCCTTGCTAAGCCTTTGCTCCAACAACTGACTTTGTAATGACTGATGATATTCTAAATGCATCTCAATCGATTCTAGCCTTCTTTTCTTCTAATCTTTCAAGCTAAATGTATATTCAAGCCCAATATTATTTGCTCACTAACGAGAGTTAACACATTTTATGAAATAATGGTTTTCAAACAGACTTTCCACTACGTCTACGAATGTTATCTACGACAAAGAATAACTGACTAAGCATTTCCAAGATGAGTTGAACTCAAAAAACAAACCTGTATCAAATTCACAAAATAATTCTCTAAGAAAGACTTGAATTATCTCTAATCTATGTGAAATAAAAAAACTTTAAAGATTGGTTTTCCCACTTCTCCACTTGGATTCCCAGTGCCCTAATTATAGTTCTCAAAAGTCAGAACCATTTCTAATCGCACAAATTAGATGAATACATTGCTCACGATACTCCCGTTAGATACTACGATTACAAGTTTCCAAATCACAAGATTACAAGTTTCCGATACTACGGTTACAAGTTTCCAAATCAATTCACGGTGATAGGAACCAACAACCTAAAACTGTAGGTGTAGGTATTCTACAATCATTTCTAATCAGTAATCACCATATATTCAATTTTTCTGAAAACCAGTAAACATGAGTTCACAGACATGAAAAGAGCCAGAATAAATTCAAATATGTATCTATTTTTGAGGCTGTGTACAGACTTATGCGCCACAACTTTGTTAGGGCCAAGCCACATTAACGTTTTTTTCTAGAACTGCTCGTAAAACACTTCTTTACGTACTGAAAACTCATCGTAAAATAGCTGATTTTAGGGTAGGTAACTGATAATCATTCTATTTTACGCTCGCTACACATGCGCAGTAGGCAGCAGGCACGTTATTTCAGGATTGCCAAGGATAAATAATTATTGTTCATAACATCAGCAACAGGATTATTACAGCATTTTTTTGAAAAAATATCAATTATTTGATAACAAAATTTATATGATTAATTTTAGTAGTGTAGTAGAATGTTGGATTGGATTTGTTCACAATAATCTCAGCATTCGCATTAGAATAAATTATTGATCATATTATTAATCTAGACCAGTTACTGGTCTAAGGTATTATTTTATGAATTGAATCAGTGATCAGCTGATCACAGAAGAAATTATTATTCTTCATATATTATATATGATCAATAATTTATTCTAATGCGAATGCTGAGATTATTGTGAACAAATCCAATCCTACATTCTACTACACTACTAAAATTAATCATATAAATTTTGTTATCAAATAATTGATATTTTTTGATAACTGTCTATTTTTTGACAGCCATCCATGATGGCGGCGATAGATCAGGGTTTTAGCTTTCATGTGATCAATCATACAACTGTATTGAAGGCAAATTATAAAGCAGTTTTAGAAAAAATATTGTATGTACTTCGAGCGTAAAACTTCTTTATTGCTTTCGCAGAATAGAATGATCGTGCTTCACTACGTGTCGCGCGATAACTGTTTTGCTAAAGCAATAAAGTCGCGTTTTGCGCTTTTAATACATGAATAGCTTGGACTTGAGGACATACATGATGGACTTGTGGCAGTTGATAGAGCTTATCAATGACTATTTTAGGTATAAATTTGATCAAAACGTTGGAGCCGTTTTTGAGAAAATCGCAAAAAACCCTGTTTTTGACAACATTTTTGCCATTTTAGCCACCATCTTGAATAGAACTTGAGTAAATCCTTATAGTGTAAGGACACACACACACACCAATACCCAAACTCAGGGGACCTTGAAACGTATAGAAATTTGGAAATTGGGGTACCTTAATTTTTTTCGGAAAGCAATACTTTCCTTACCTATGGTAATAGGGCAAGGAAAGTAAAAAGTGGTTGACAATTTTAAATTTGTGTTTTCATCACAATTTCATTATTATTCGCCATATTTTTTCCAAAATTATTCATTAAGTTACTCACTGATCAATTATTTTCATGTTTTTAGTTATTAAATTTCAATAAATGCCGGTAAATTAGCCTAAGTTACTAGTATTTCAACTTCATTTGATAAAAGTTCATCAAATGAAGACATTTTAAAGTTTCTAAATTACAATTTCATGATTCTGTATAATTCCAGCCTAATCATTTTGATTCATAGGCTAATTGATAATAAGATAATCATTTCAAAGCAGACTAACTAAATCTCTTTCGAGTTTTCCAGTAGTGGGGATAAAATGTTTCAACCTCCTACCAACCTCATCCCGTACCCTTCCCCTGCCTGTATTCCCTTCCACTTAAGAAAATGGCTCAATAAAAATCAATTCTACTCTTTAGAAGAATGCAGGACAGGAGTATGTAAAACAAGTTATTATTATCAACTATTATATGAAATAGTTAATCATAACGCAGCCTTATTATGGGTGAGCTATTGGAACTTATGGATTGATATTGTTGTATTTATTCATTTTAAGGATTTGTTATTATTGATTTTATTATGTATTGTGACCTAATTATGATTTCATTATGTAGGCCTACTGTAATCTTATAAAATATTTTGTGACGTATCCTTATGTACTACTGTATCGTCAGGCTGAATAAATTGATTGGAGGATGGACAATGTTTTAAGGAGGAATGAAGGAGTACCACCTATAAAATATCTTAAAATTTTGTACAGGCCGGCCTGCCCTAACATTAATGAAGACACTCTCACAAAAAAGGTCATCAGAATTCTTATTTCAAAACAGTAGGCCTACTGGCTTTTAGACACCTATACAACAAGAATTAATTGCGTCTGCGACATACCCTATCACACCGCCATCGCCCATGTGTACACCCAGAGGTATTAAAGAAAAGAAATTCTGAATAGTATTGCAAACGGAATAACTTGCCATTAGAAATCTAATGTAAATACAACTTAACTGACAACTGCTCTTAAGCATTGCATTATTATAATAGTGTGATCAATATATTGTATTATAGTTATTCAAAAAAATACTCTATGCTTGAGTAGACTATGCAATAGTAACACTTGATCATTGACAGAAGAATATTGATACTATAAGAAAATAGGTTTGTTAGTTAGGCTACACCAATTACCAATAAATGAATAAATATAATTCAATATCATTTGACAAAATATATTAGAATGTAAGCCTACCGTAGCTTAAGTAACAAAAACGTGAGTAGGCCTAGTAAAACCAAAGTAACAGTCAAACAATGCAACAATGAAATTAAAGTCAAACCTCAATAATTTTCTTTTAAATCTAAGTTAATTTTTACAATATTAAAAATAAATGAATTTAATCTCAGATGAACATTATCTACAGTTGTTGGGTACGGTACCGTACGCTATAAGTTTTCATTCAAAGGCCCATGTCACAATATATTTATTAAAAGGAGGAAATATTTAAACGATTATTTAGAAAATTAGTAAGTAAGTTTACTCATTTATATTTCATTAATAACAAAGAATCTAATCAAGATAGGTTACTGTATATGACGAGGTTATAAACCTTTATAGCGAGGTTAATAGTCATCGGAGATAAAAGCAAGGACGATGCACGGTTTATAATCTTACAACTAAAAAAATATTATTTGATTAGTATTTGAAAGGAAACAAAGAATCTAATCTGTTTTCAATTATAAGAAAACAAAAATCATAGAAACAATAAGAATTAGACGATATGTCTAGATGTTTAGAATAAAGAACTTCAAGTAGGTCTTTCAACTCACTCTCAAAAGCTTGGAGGAACATTTCGTGGTCTCCTGGAGTTTGATCATTTCTAGTAGTCTTTGTATTATCAGTCTCTTTTTCTCGTTTTTTTGGAGGCATTATTCACTTGTTAATTTTCACTAGATAGAAATTTAATTCTCACAGCACCAAACCCGCGAACTTATATACTCTACCGGCTGACCTATGGATTCACAACAGAGGCAATATGAGAACAAAAAATATATTATTTTGTCTATCACACATTCTCAATGTGATCAAAACAACTTTAAATTATACATTGATAAGGACCAAATTGATATTAATAAACAGAATTCAGAAATTATCTTGTTAACACCACAAAACCATCAATAATTACAAAAACAAACGTTGGAGACACAAGAATTTATAAACACAGCACACTGATACTGCATTTTCAGAATTCAGAGTGTACAGTGTAGACTGTAGAGTGAAGGTAGATGAGGTTGACAAAATGGCTGCTCAACGGATGCTTGAACTTATTATCGGCGGGAGCTGTAAATTTAAAAATTTGGTGTCATCGTCAGACCATGATTGCATTAATTTGATATTAAACATGTATTATATAAAATTATTCTTTCACTTTTCATGTAAAATACAAATTTCCTTTCAATCGGATAACTTTTGGCGGGAGCTTTAAATGAACCAAAAAGTACGGTACCTAGGCTATAATACATATATAAATTATTAAATTATTGAAAAACTGAAAAGGCCTGGGCCTCTACTCCACTTACAACAAAATGAAATCAATAAAAATAAGTCATTCAGATCATTCTATAAAAAATTCATTTTAGATGTCTTTAGAAATGGTGGGTAGTTTTAGTAAATCTGCGGCATCAGATCACTTATATTTAGGCTATATTGAACTCATCAACTTTAGCCTAAATACCGCACATTAATGAAAACCAAATTGAAATTATTATGAACAGATTTGAAAAATGATCTTGTCTTAGAAGAGAAGAATTTATAAACACAGCACACTGTCATAGGCCTACTGCATTAGTGATGAAGAGTGAAAGGCACACGGTATAACTTCAAATTCAAGCTTATAAAGAATTCAATTTTTCCTATTTTTTTTTCAAAAGTCTAATTCTATAAAAGATTCACATATATGTAGATAGACGGGTATAGATTTTGGAAATAAATTTACATTGTGAAGATTTTTGTTTATTAATGCACTTAATAATAATTAACAAAAGTTCTATGGACCAAGTTGTAGAATTAAGCGTTCCTTCAGCTCAATGAAGCTGAATATATTAGTATTATTAATATTACCGTATGTACCTACTTAATTTTGATAAGTAATTTTTCATGCTCTCCATCTACTCTTCTGTTAACATATCTGTAAACTACTACTCTATTAATCATAGAATGCAATAAATTATTGTTACGCCGATATATTTTCTACAAAGAAATTATATCATGATTATTATATTATATTGATATAATATAATGTAGTAATAATATTTCAATATTGATATGTTCATTCAAATCATCCAATCCCTAATCCTTGTATTCCAGTTTTTTACTATCATAATTTTATTGTTTCTATGTGTGATAAGAAAATCTGTTGTGTCTAGGTCGAGAATTCAAACTCAATGTCAATATATTCTTTTGAACAGGCTCAAGATTATGTTATTGATTGTGTGCATAACATACAATAATTCCTGAATTTTCAATAATTCTATTCATACTTGTTCATAGATTCAAGAAGCAAGTTATTATCGGCTTGATAAAGCCCTGAAATAAATCTCAATACAACATAATCTGTTTAAATACGTTTACTAGGCAATATAAACATAGGCTTTACGTATGCAATTATATGAATAAATAATGGATAAATTAACTTCCATAATTAATTTTCAAATAGAATAATAAATCAGTTCAAATTCTGATTCAGAAGCTATGAAAGTGCTCATTAGCATAGGGTGATAATGGCGTGTAGTTCGAAGGCCTCTCATGTGACGTCCACACACCCAATTCATGTTGCTTCAGCGACTACGCTCAAGCCGTGTCTAGTATATTAATGGTCGAAGGTTTTAGTAAATCTGCGGCATCAGATCACTTATTTAGGCTATATTGAACTCATCAACTTTAGCCTAAATACGCACATTAATGAAACCAAATGAAATTATTATGAACAGATTGAAAAATGATCTTGTCTTAGAAGAGGAGAATTTATAAACACAGCACACTGTCATAGGCCTACTGCATTAGTGATGAAGAGTGAAAGGCACACGGTATAACTTCAAATTCAAGCTTATAAAGAATTCAATTTTTCCTATTTTTTTTTCAAAAGTCTAATTCTATAAAAGATTCACATATATGTAGATAGACGGGTATAGATTTTGGAAATAAATTTACATTGTGAAGATTTTTGTTTATAAATTCAGTAATAATAATAATAATATATATCATTGACCAATACGATAATCTCTCTGCTACGACCGTACCTCTACGCTTTATAACGGCCGAATTTGCTTTTCCTCCTCGTATAACCCTATACGCTATACTGCCTATACTCGTCGTCTTTTTTCCTTTATGGCTACTTAGGAATATAAATCTGAGTACCTACCCTTTTTAAATTATTTCGTCACGACATATTTCATAAGTCAATGGCCTTGAAAAATGGCATTAGTAGCCGAAACATGTCGTGACGAAATAATTTAAAACGGGTACCGTACTCAGATTTATATTTTTATTATACCCTGTACTCGGTACGGTACTTATTAAGCTGCGTACACATATTCGTGCTTCCAACCCGCACCGAGCACGCTCCTCCCTCGTACCGCCCTCGTACCACCATCGAACCACAGTCGCACCGCCCACGCACCCATCATGAACGTTACGGAAGATGTTAGATCTTCTCGCGTTCCCCGGTCGAACCACTGTTGCTCGCCGGTCGATCATCAATCGCTCTGCAGAGCGACAGTCTGTACGCACCTTTAGCTTATAATGCACTTTTTCAGCCAACTCCTCCGCAATGGACTTTCATGAAACCTACAAAAAAGGCCGTTTCTAGAATTCATTCCAAATCAGCAACTGAATTTATTGTGCTTTGATTCACATGTAATACAAAATACAAATAAAGAATTGTACTTTTAGGCTACCGTAAACCAGGAGTAGAGCTTTTGTAATATACCTTCATAGTACAGTGTCTAAAAAAATGTCAAAATTTATATTCCTTTTCCACTACGTACGGTTCCCATACCTAGGGGACTGGGTACCGTACCGAGTGGTTAGGTACCCTAACCACCTAGGTAACCTAACCTAGCCTAACCAAACCCAACCCCTCCTATCTGCATATATATATATATATATATTAAAACAGGAGACACAAGACATAAATAGATTAAAAACACTTGAAAACTTACATTTGAAACGGAAATTTTCGGGAACTGAGTTCCCTTCCTCAACCGAGCAAGCAGGTATAACCAAGCATAATATATATATATATATATATATATATATATATATATATATATATATATATTTAATATATATTATATATATACCGTATAAAGCACATAACGGAAAACACTTTAAAGTTCTATAATATCAATTTAAACAGGATACACACGTTAAATTTATTCCTGTTTAAATATATATAGTATATATATTTCAAATATATATATTCCTAACTATATATATAGTTTTCGAAATCTATCGATTTTTTGATATTATTGGAAAAAGTCAATAACTACAAAACTATCAGTCAAAATCTAATTTTAAGAATATGGTTGGAAAGAGGAAGATACTTCTAAGATTTACCATATATCATATTGTCTCTTTGTTTTCTATGAGCGTTCAAACTGTTTGAAATTTGGCTTTGAACTCGAAAAAATAAACTTTAATGAATAACCTTGAGTGCTCATAAAAAGTTGTAATACAAAGGAACAAATTATACTAGTTTCATAGGAAATTTCTTTCTCTTCCTACCTTATACTTGGAATTAGATTTTAGTTTTCTAGTAAGTCTGTTGTTTTTTTTTTAAAAAATATAAAAGAATCTATCGCTAAATGTAAGGTCGATATAAGAAAAATGTTCTGAACATTTTTTGTTGCAAATTTCATATAAAATCTATGGTCTTCGGTTGTTACAACTTTCGTGGACACTCTGTACAGTTCCTATGTGAAGTATCGTAGCCTGCCACTTCAAAATCCCTCTTTGGCTACTTTTTACCACTACAATCTGAGACCATTCTATCTCAAATAAAAATCTCAGGTACTCTTTTTAACAAATGTACATGAATTGAAGAAACAACGCATATTTTCCAATTTAATCATCGCCACTAACTTTTTGGACATTACAATCCTACATCCGCTGCACTATCGCTATCGCCAAGGGTGTAGGGCCAGGGTTTGAGGGGCGTTTAAAGAACTAGATTAAGTTACGTAGGGTAGCCATTAGGTCAATGCAACCCCCCCTACCGCAAGGTTTTGTGGAATTTTTTGAAAATTATGCAGTAAATCTACCTGACTACTTTATACTTACTATGACAAATTATATTATCATTGATATCTCATTTCAATCAGTAGATTTTTAAGTTGAGAGCCTTAATAATATCATAGAATAATGCCGGTAGTAGAGGCTAACATAATTTATTATTATGTTCGGGAATGATGTACCGTAACTTGTAAGTGTGATGTGGAAAATTAGGCCTATTGTTGACAAGACCGTATATAAAAGTACCTAAGGGCTTTAATGTGAATATAATAAGTCTCTTTAGAATAACAATATTCAACTACCCGGCAGGCTGTCTTGCTTCAATTGAATAAATTATCTGTCTAGACCCCCGGCTGAATGGGAACAGGAAAATTGGTATAAAATGATTATAGAGGGTAATAATATTAGCGTTTATAGTATGATTGAATCGAAATTAAATTGTTACTGTAATACAGAAGGTTTAGAAATGTCAGATTAATTGTTATCAATCATGAATGAGTTACCTACCAGAGAAACTCCCAGATCAATGACTTTTATTAAAGAAGACGATCGACAGCATGTTTAATCCCATACCGTACAAATTGATATAATATGAATCAGCATGAAATATATGGAGATAGCGTGGTTGGTACGTCCCATATTTCAAAAGTTACTATAAAATCTGTTGAGCATGCAAGTTTGCAGACAGTGTCACAACTTCATAGAGATAGCAACAGTATACGACCCGTATCAAAACAGTCATGAATCTGTTGCGTATGCAAGATTACCATACCCTTAGTTAGAGTATGACTGACTACGAAAATAAGCCTTATTCTAGATTCAGCAAAGAATACATTTCATATAAGTTTAATTTTGCAATACTTGTTTATATACAATATTTTTGTTTTTCACTGTCTGCGTAAATATAAAGACTATCTGGTTTGCCGACTCGGGAACACGCAACATACAGTTGTCCATGCGAAAAAAAAGCATCGGTATGCTTTCTTTTTCTGAATTGCGAAAGTAATTGAAATCCAATAATTGTACCGGAAAACATACGGTAATCAAGAGTGTAGTTTACCGGTACTCTATATCTCACGAACCTGTTGAAGCTGCGTTTTGAAACATGCGCGCTATCTAGCGGTCAGATTTTGCCTTTGATTGCAGCAGCGCTCAGCTCAAATCTGGCCAAAAATGGCCAAAGTTTCACCCCCTCCCCCCGGGCCACCCTGCGAGCCCGGTCAATTTTTTTTTTTTTAATCGACTTATTTTCGCGAGCTGACCCCGAATGTGAAGTCAAAATCGGAAAAATCCATAAACAAAAAAGTTAAAAATTTCGGGCGAGCGTAGCGCTCCTGAAAATTGTAAAAAGTAGATAAAAACCATCCTTGATGCGGATTTTATATCATGTTAAAATTTCAACTCAATCGGTCCAGTACTTTTGGAGTTTTTGCATTACACACAAACCAACATAACATTTTTATATATAGATATATATATTTCAAATATATATATTCCTAACTATATATATAGTTTTCGAAATCTATCGATTTTTTGATATTATTGGAAAAAGTCAATAACTACAAAACTATCAGTCAAAATCCAATTTTAAGAATATGGTTGGAAAGAGGAAGATACTTCTAATAAGATTTACCATAATCATATTGTCTCTTTGTTTTCTATGAGCGTTCAAACTGTTTGAAATTTGGCTTTGAACTCGAAAAAATAAACTTTAATGAATAACCTTGAGTGCTCATGAAAAGTTGTAATACAAAGGAACAAATTATACTAGTTTCATAGGAAATTTCTTTCTCTTCCTACCTTATACTTGGAATTAGATTTTAGTTTTCTAGTAAGTCTGTTGTTTTTTTTCAAAAATATAAAAGAATCTATCGCTAAATGTAAGGTCGATATAAGAAAAATGTTCTGAACATTTTTTGTTGCAAATTTCATATAAAATCTATGGTCTTCGGTTTGTTACAACTTTCGTGGACACTCTGTACAGTTCCTATGTGAAGTATCGTAGCCTGCCACTTCAAAATCCCTCTTTGGCTACTTTTTACCACTACAATCTGAGACCATTCTATCTCAAATAAAAATCTCAGGTACTCTTTTTAACAAATGTACATGAATTGAAGAAACAACGCATATTTTCCAATTTAATCATCGCCACTAACTTTTTGGACATTACAATCCTACATCCGCTGCACTATCGCTATCGCCAAGGGTGTAGGGCCAGGGTTTGAGGGGCGTTTAAAGAACTAGATTAAGTTACGTACCGTAGCTATTAGTGACGGTTTGCCAGTTGACAAATTGTTTAAATTTATCGAAATTTCTTTGAAAATCGAAAAACGCGGAAGTTTAATAGATAAACAAGTATTTAATCTACTGATCCACAGTAGGACCTCTCTAAGAAAATATATTGGATATAGCAATTCATTCCAATAGTACTTTTGGTGTTTTTTTTAAATATTACGTCCCTGCTAGACTTATTTCAATAGGTGACAATTGCCAAGCTGTGTTTACTTTTAATAAATTGTCGACATCATTACTATATACTTCGCGACGTAACTCGGTACCAAGGTAATGTGATTGATAAATTAATATTTTCCTGTTATTGAAATTCATAAAAGACTTTACTAAGCAAATATGGACCTATATACTTCAATGTTATTGATTGTCATGTAGGCTATATTATATTTTTGTGAAGTGATAATTTTTTTTAAATAATGAATTTCAAAACATTTATTGTCTGTTTGAATATTTCCTGAGCTCATATGACATTAGTCGAGAATACCGAATAATAATTAGTAATAGCGAGGGTTTCCTTTTTACTGATTATTAACAATTTGTAAATTATTTCAATATTTTTAGAGAATCGATGTCTTGACAATTTTTTTTTAATTCAAAAACCATCCGACATCGATTTGAAACGCCAGTTGAGTCTTGGGCCTAAGTGGCATATTATTGATGAGAAAAGAATAAAAGAATAAGACATTCAGAATGGGTGAAAAGTCCGAGAACGGCTTAATATCTCATACACAAAGATATTTTGACGGTGGGTGTGATTAGGGATCCTACTCAATTTGAAAATACTACTTTACTATGACTAAAAAATCTGTTCCACCATATCTTGGATTCGCCATATTGAATGCAACTTAATTTTAGGAAAGTGGTCATGCTATACATTTGCAAATCAGAAATGAAATACATAAGTGGTACTGATTAATAATATTAATATCTTCTAAACGGTTTGAGATATAGATGTGCGGCTTTCACCATTCATTTTTTCTAAAAATTTGTATCGAAATCATGTATCACATGACCTTCCTATTGAAAAAAAGAGTTACATTCAAAATGGCGCACTATATTTCTAAAGTCATAGTAAAGTAGTACGGTATTTTCAAATTGAGTAAGATTCCCAATTACACCCACCTTGGAATCACATTTTTTATAAGATACCGTACTAAGCCGTTCTCGGACTTTTTTCTCTCTTTTCTGCTTTGAATAGTATTGATTAATAATGTGAATATCTTCTGAACGGTTTGAGATATCGATATGCGGTTTTCACCATTCTTTTTTCATGAAATTCCGTATCGAAATCATTTATCGCATGACCACCTTCCTAAAATTGAGTTGCATTCAATATGGCGAATCCAATATGGTGGACCAGATTTTTAGTCATAGTAAAGAAGTATTTTCAAATTTAGTAGGATCCCCAATCACACCCACCGTCAATAATTACCTTTGTCTATGATAAATTAAGCCGTTCTCGGACTTTTCACCCAATCTGTATGTTACTGGCGGCCAGTGATTTTGTTCACTTTCAATTTATACTAATCAAAAACCTGTTTAAATAAAAATGTGTAATGGTTATGATATTTGAATAAATTTATTGAATGGGTTCATTTAAAAAGGTGTAGAATTGTAGAATTAGGACTTTTTCAATTAGACTCTTGTGCTCATTTTAGTTGAATAATTTCTGTAGAAAAATAATTTTCTCACATTAAGACTTTGCTAACTTGCGTCCGGGAAGACTCAAATTTTATGCAGGATTGAAGTATTCTCACGGAACTCGGAACTGTATTTCCGTTAGCGATGGAAGAAAATACACGAGTATTTGGGATATTTCAAACTTGCATTATTGTCCTTTCCCACGGAATTATGCTCGTCTTCATGTGGACCGTTGTCTCGTTGGTGGGAGGGGAACATAATTTGTGTGGGAAAGATCATTCTCAATCAAGCCGCCAATCAAAACAGATTGAAATCCAGAGTGTAATATTACATTTTTCTTCTCACATTTGAATCGAATCTTCAATTCGAGATCTATGGAACTTTATAGTAAAGGTCAGAGTTATCAATAGACAGACAAATTTTTTGACGGAGAATTTATTATCGTAAATGTTTGTTGCATTGTTCCATGGTGTCACCAAGGCAGGGTTAACAAATTACTGAATAAATCGTTTATTTAAATAGAATATATGTATAAAAATTTAAAATAACATTTTCAAAATAAAGTTTTATTGAGAACAGATGTAGAATGTGAATTCTAAACTTATAAGTTATAATTTTTTCGTGACGTGTCTGTAAAAATCGATACTGAACGAGGCGTTGGCTTTCGTGACTTGCAACTTGTGTCTTTTCCTGTTCGACCTTCTTCTGAAAAATGGCTGGCTACAATTGTTGTCGTGGAGTTTTGCTCTAAATCATTTTCGTTTATTAATGTTTTAAATTGAGTTTTATATAAATTTTTGTGCTGTTTTGTTCAGATTTAGCTGTTTGTATAGTCAAGCCAATAGCCACTGTGTTTCAACTGTAAACTAGATAAGTATTTTAGTTCGTAATAACTCTGAAATAATTAGGCTTAAGATATTTTCTCTTTCTGTATTTGTGTAATTTCATCTGAAGATTATAAGTTAATTTGCTCTGAAAACTGGATTTCTCATTCATAGGCAATAGATCCATTCACAGTTTATCAAGAATCTATTTTATTGGAGCTGACAACTATCCATAGGTTGATAGGTGTTAAATGCTATTTCAACCGTTTAAGGAAAAATTGGTAGCACAGCAAATGTTACCCCTGTGGTGGGACCGAATTACAAAATAAATATGTCCCAAATGGTACACTATGAAATCCCTGGTTATAAAAATTATTAGTAGGATAGATATCTTGATAGGTTATGAATGGTTTGTTGCTGAGTGGGAAGTCGGTTCAAGAGAGATCAAGTCCTAATGAATATATTATCTGTGCAGACTAGCAAAATGGCATACAATATGAAAAATATTAAAAAAGATGATGACTTAATAGCTGCCTTAACACAACTGTTTGATAAGCAAGAGGCTAAGTTAAATGCTAGGTTTGATGAGATGAAGCAAGAATTTGCTAGCATTAGACTAGAGCAGGCTAGTATAAACCTTTTATTGAAAAATGCACATGAAACATTGAAAGATAATCATGAAGATGAAAACAAATTGAAGCAGGATAATAGTAGTGTTAAATTACAGGATCAACTCATTCAAGTTTCTGACAATGTAGGCCTAGTTACTGTTGTTGAAAAATTCAACCCTAATGAGACAGTAGAATTGAATAAAGAAGTAGGTAGGGAGTTGTCTTCACTGAAAGTCAACTATCATGAAAGTAATATTGCTACATTGAAGGTTAGGAAAACTATAAGTAAAGTGAATGATTACATGAGACAGGTTTCTGTAGAGGTTAGGAAAAATGTAAACAAAATGAATCTTGCTTTGAGTCAAGTTGATGAGTTCAACTTTCAACTGAGAATTGAAAAGGTGTATGCTATGCATTCTCAAGTGAACATGACGAACTTTTGTAGGGAAAACTGCTTGGTTGAAACAAATGAACCCATGAATAATAAAATCATGCTATTGAAGAAAACAAATCGCAAAGTTTCCATTGATGTATTAGTATTCAAAGGTTGTTTCAAGTTGCTTACTTACAAGATGATGACAGTGAATCACATGATGAAAGGGTATTCCCTAACACACAATGATTAGGAATCCTGTGTTATGCCGGGATTCAGAATAGCATAATCGCTACACAGTGTATGGTAAGAGTCCATAATTGTGTCTTTTTTCTTTCCTGTAGCCTATTTTTCTTGGCCCTTAATCTTTTCAATTTTCGATTCTTTCCTGTCTTTGTGTAATATTCAGTAAATTTCTTCTATGATGCATATCTTAACCAATCTTGTACATAGTCATTTAAATTTGTATTTTTTCTGAAATAATATTAGAAGTTAAAATAGTAGCTTATTTTTCTAATCTTTAAATTGTTGATAAAACTTAACTTTTCTAAAATCTATCCATTGTAGTGTAAATAATTGTTTGCTTGCGGTATATTTTTTCATCATGTATTACATATTTTAATCATGTCTATATTTTTTTTTTAGGTATTATATTAGGTAATTAGGTTTTTCAGAGCAATTTTGTCCCATGTTCTCATCTTTCATTGCATATTGTGCCATAAGCCATATGTAATTAGGTTATAGTTTTCTTCTGGGCTTTTAACCCATTTTGCATTTTATTTTTTCTTTGCTGTCCAATACTTTGGATTTTTGGTAGACAAGTAGGTGTGATTCTTTTAGAGGTGTGGGCGTGAACCACATACGGCTGGACTCGATTATCTGACCTACTTGTTTGCGATATAAAAACCTTATGACTGCAACAACAAATGTTTGTAAAAACTTTTGCATACTTGTGTTTTTGTGGTCCGATACTAGAGTCTGCTATCACATTGCCTTACAGACATCTAGGAACTTTCCACCCAGTCACAATAGTCAACATTTTTTCCTTCACCAGTTGTTTTTGTGGGAGTGATAGCTCACAATTATAACAAATTAGAGTCATACTTGGAATTTACAAAATTCCATAGTAGTATATTTTATTAAATATACTTCCTCATGAAAGTTCAGTACTGACATGTAGGATAGGCTCTAATTAATCTTTCTCTTCTTTGTATTGTTTTAGGGAATTTATTTACCCAGTTTTCTATTTCTCTTTTTTGTATTTTTTAGGGAACTTATTTACCCATATTTCATCTTGATCGTCTTTATATTATAATCTTGAAATGTTTATACTTATTATACAGTCTTTAAATTTTAAATTATTTTGAAAAAATAAATGGTTCAATTTAAAACGTTTTGTTATATTATTAATTGAAATAAGTGTTTTGTAATTGATTTTTTTTTTTAATTTTAAAACTGTTTGTTCTATAAATTTTGATATGATTGATTATCGTTTGAAATGGATGCTGGAGTGTATGTAGAATTTTTAGTGGGGTTTGTTGATTAGAATTTTGCTGGTATGTGATTGTTTTTTGAGATGGAAACCCATTATTGCCTAAAGAAGGAATAACAGAGGTTATGACTTAGAGAGGCAGTAATGAGATAATATTTTTTGTGTTGATTACTAATGTTGATTGCCATAGATGCAAAATGATGATTACTTATGAATATTGATTGCCTTTGAAGCAAAATATTATTGATGTTTTGAATGATTTCTTGTTTAATGATTGATAGTAAAGTTTTGTCATGAAATGTAGTTTGTGTTTAGAACATTGAAGAGTCGAAATAAACTATAGTATCCAACAAACGATGATTAACAATATTAAATAATTTGCTTTTTATACAATTTTTAAACAAAATTAAAACTAAATAATTTTGAAACCCTGAATGATAAATCATAAATGTGAAATTAACTTGCTATAAATGAAATGTTATATTAAATGATAATGAAATGCAGATATATTATGAAATGATTGTGAATAGAAGACCAATTGTCTGAAATTATTGAAATATGTATTGAAATTAAATTTTGTTGTGATAATCTGATGTTTTTTTTTTACAATTTTGATAATGATACAGGGTGTTATGAAATTATATTTCTATTTTGAAGAATGGATTAAAATTTGATAATTGAACAGTGAATAGATGAAAATGAATTTTTTTAAAATTTATCATTGATATGTCCATATTTCACAATTTATGTATTGCTGACTGTATAATAAGATGTTAACAAATTTCAATTTCATATATATTTCAAAATAATTTTTATGTGTATTAGATTGTATTGATAGCCTAATCAAATTTTTTCTTTTTAGTTTATAAGCATTTAAAGATAACAGGTACAGCACAGACATTAACATAGAAATAGTTATCATGTGAATCTCGAAATCAGTAACAAGTGAACGCCATGAAGAGTGTTAAGAACATTTGGGTGATTTTCAAACTAGTGTGACATAACTACGCCAATATCTACGCCTAAATCTACGCTGCGGCCTACACCAATAACTACGCCAATGTCAACACCAATATCAACACCAATAACTATGCCAAAATCTACGCCGATGCCTGTGCTGATGTCAACGCCAATATCTATGCCGATGCCTGCACCGAAGCCAATATCTGCGCCAATGCTGATGCCAAAATCTGCGCCAATGCTGATGCCAAAATCTGCGCCAATGCTGATGTCAACGCCAATATCTACGCCGATGCCTGCGCCGAAGCCAATATCTGCGCCAATGCTGATGCCAAAATCTGCGCCAATGCTGATGCCAACAACAAAAATCAAAGCCAATATCTGCGCCAATGCTGATGCCAAAATCTGCGCCAATACTGATGCCAACAACAAAAATCAATGCCGATGCCTGCGCCGAAGCCAATATCTGCGCTAATGCTGATGCCAAAATCTGTGCCAATGCTGATGCCTACACTAATACCTACAACAATATCAACACTAATAACTACGCCAAAATGCCAAAATCTGCGCCAATGCTGCACCAATGCCAATAGCTACGCCAATGCCTGCGCCTGTGCTGATGCCAACGCCAATATCTACGCCGATGCCTGCGCCGAAGCCAATATCTGCGTCAATGCTGATGCCAAAATCTGTGCCAATGCTGATGCCAACACCAAAATCAACGCCGATGCCTGTGCTGATATCAATGCCTGCGCCAATGCCAATAGCTACGTCAATGCCTGCGCCAATGCCAAAATCTGCGCCAATGCTGCACCAATGCCAATAGCTACGCCAATGCCTGCGCCAATGCTGATGCCAACACCAAAATCAACGCCGATGCCTGTGCTGATGTCAATGCCTGCGCCAATGCCAATAGCTACGCCAATGCCAAAATCTGTGCCAATGCTAATGCCAATGCCTGCGCCAATGCCAATGCCTGCGCCAATGCCAATATCAACGCCAATGCCAAAGCAGACACCAAAGCATACGCCAATAGCAATGCCAATGCTTATTGCTGACTCTGTATCTCAAACTTCAACACTACTGCATTACCTGGAGGTAATTGCCATCCATGTTCACATTCACAACTTTGAATTCAGAAGAACAGTCACAGTATCATGAAAGAATTGATTCAAAAAATCCTCTCCTAATTATTCCTGTATGCAGAACTCTAAACCTTGAAAGCTGAAAATATCAAAAAACCAAACCTTACCTAAATTAATCCTCACCTAAATTAATCCTGTATGCAGCGTCTATCTCTTTTCCAAAAAACGAATTACATTGTCCTTTCAAGCCTGAAATGTACATTGTATAATTACAAATATGATACAAAATTTATGTGACTCTGTATTGAATTTGGAATGCAGCCGTCTACTACAAACATGAAGCAATGCTAACTGAGATGTCACCTGTATCGAGTTTGGTATGCAACCGTCTACTACAAACATGAAGCAATGCTAACTGAGATGTCACCTGTATCGAGTTTGGTATGCAACCGTCTACTACAAGCATGAAGCAATGCTAACTGAGATGTCAACTGTATCTAGTTTGGTATGCAGCAGTCGACTACAAGTATCAGCCCAACACTACGTGCATCCAGATCAGCCCAACACTTAACGTCATCACATTGGAGTCACACTTAACTGAAAATCATACTGAGTGCCTTAACGGACTGTTTTCAAAAATGTGCATCAATAAAATCAACCGCATCAATAGTGAAAGAAATGAACATTTTTGATTTACTGATTATTAACAATTTGTAAATTATTTCAATATTTTTAGAGAATCGATGTCTTGACAATTTTTTTTTAATTCAAAAACCATCCGACATCGATTTGAAACGCCAGTTGAGTCTTGGGCCTAAGTGGCATATTATTGATGAGAAAAGAATAAAAGAATAAGACATTCAGAATGGGTGAAAAGTCCGAGAACGGCTTAATATCTCATACACAAAGATATTTTGACGGTGGGTGTGATTAGGGATCCTACTCAATTTGAAAATACTACTTTACTATGACTAAAAAATCTGTTCCACCATATCTTGGATTCGCCATATTGAATGCAACTTAATTTTAGGAAAGTGGTCATGCTATACATTTGCAAATCAGAAATGAAATACATAAGTGGTACTGATTAATAATATTAATATCTTCTAAACGGTTTGAGATATAGATGTGCGGCTTTCACCATTCATTTTTTCTAAAAATTCGTATCGAAATCATGTATCACATGACCTTCCTATTGAAAAAAAGAGTTACATTCAAAATGGCGCACTATATTTCTAAAGTCATAGTAAAGTAGTACGGTATTTTCAAATTGAGTAAGATTCCCAATTACACCCACCTTGGAATCACATTTTTTATAAGATACCGTACTAAGCCGTTCTCGGACTTTTTTCTCTCTTTTCTGCTTTGAATAGTATTGATTAATAATGTGAATATCTTCTGAACGGTTTGAGATATCGATATGCGGTTTTCACCATTCTTTTTTCATGAAATTCCGTATCGAAATCATTTATCGCATGACCACCTTCCTAAAATTGAGTTGCATTCAATATGGCGAATCCAATATGGTGGACCAGATTTTTAGTCATAGTAAAGAAGTATTTTCAAATTTAGTAGGATCCCCAATCACACCCACCGTCAATAATTACCTTTGTCTATGATAAATTAAGCCGTTCTCGGACTTTTCACCCAATCTGTATGTTACTGGCGGCCAGTGATTTTGTTCACTTTCAATTTATACTAATCAAAAACCTGTTTAAATAAAAATGTGTAATGGTTATGATATTTGAATAAATTTATTGAATGGGTTCATTTAAAAAGGTGTAGAATTGTAGAATTAGGACTTTTTCAATTAGACTCTTGTGCTCATTTTAGTTGAATAATTTCTGTAGAAAAATAATTTTCTCACATTAAGACTTTGCTAACTTGCGTCCGGGAAGACTCAAATTTTATGCAGGATTGAAGTATTCTCACGGAACTCGGAACTGTATTTCCGTTAGCGATGGAAGAAAATACACGAGTATTTGGGATATTTCAAACGTGCATTATTGTCCTTTCCCACGGAATTATGCTCGTCTTCATGTGGACCGTTGTCTCGTTGGTGGGAGGGGAACATAATTTGCGTGGGAAAGATCATTCTCAATCAAGCCGCCAATCGAAACAGATTGAAATCCAGAGGTAGCCTCGGGCCTCGAAGGCCCACAATCAACGTGTTTGTTGTCTAAATTTATTGAAATGTAATAGTTTTCATCTTGGGATAAATTAAAGAATTTTAATTGTTTGAAGTGAATGTTTAATTTTTATTGATAATATTAGTGAGAACATCCTCGTTTAGTGAAAATTCCAATAGTAGTGGATTTATAAATTGATCGATTATTGTTAGTGCCATTACACTTTCTAGCTATGCTAAAAACCCTTGATTGACCGAATCCCCCCAATTATTTATTTGAAGTAGAGAATAGAGAAATGAGTAAAGTTCACGCTACCATCGTAAACAGTTAGAATTCCAAATTTAACGAAAAGTTAGCAAAATTTTGAAGCTGTGTTTTGCAAAAGTTCTGTCAAGCTGTCAGAAGGGTGAATCAGTGGGGTACGAAGAAGGAGCGCACTGAAATGACACGCTCCTTCTTCTCACCTCTACGATTCTAGTTTGACAAGGGTTCAAAATTGTGGCTGACCTTGAAACGCAATTCTCCACGTCATTTAATTGCAATTTATAATTAATTTATGTATCTTGTAACGTTATTTTGGGGTTACATGTGCCCAGCTGGCAGTCTGTCGGTAGAGCATGAGATATTTGAATATTTTTGATATTTTGGCATTTGCTGAAATAAAAATACCATATGGTTCTTACCAGATCTTCGAGGAGCTTATACCAAATTCTGCTATCAATTACTGCAAACTGCTGCTGCTTTGTCAATCGGCAATCTTTACCGCTAGATTGACTGGCTCCGCAATTATAGATGTTGAAGAGGTTGTAATACTGCTTCGACTTAATACTATGACCATGACCTTGTATTTCAGTTAATTTGATTTCGATAAATATGTTGAACCATTCGAATAAATCTTGAGAATGTATTATTTCTGAAGATTTAGTGATCGGTACCTACTGTATATCGCTGATTTATCCATCTTATTCGATGAAGAATACAGTTTGTTGATACTTCTATTAATGCGTAAATAATAATAGAAAAAAATACTAGTACGAGATTGGTCATGCATGAAGGCAGGATTAAAAATGAAAAGAACACCAATCAATAAATATATAATTACAATAAAATCAACGAGCAAAAAATAATATATGAAACAATAAAAGCAAATATAATATGAGAGAATATACAAGAAAAATATCACAGATCGCTCAATTAAAACTCTTATTCTGCTTAATAGCATCAATCAATAACTTTCATGATTTTTGTATTGGCATACATTTACAGATTCCTATAGCTCAATCAAACTCACATCTGCTTATCAAATTAGAATTTTATACATCAATATTCCAATAATTTTTGATACTTTAAATATAAAATCTCAAGGTATAGGTTCTATGAACTTGAGCTTCTATAATTTTTATTATGCTAATAATACTGATCTTTAAATACATTAACTGAGCATATTTAATAATTTCAAATAGTGATATATAATTTAACATTTAATTCTCATATATATATATATATTATATATATATATATATATATATATATATATATATATATATAAACAAAAAAATCACCTTCCTTTTTTTAAATATGACTCTTCCCTTATTAATACTACTTGCACAATTAAGTCTAAATCAAGCTTGATTTCTAAGTAATACCTTTGATGAGCTAGCTTTATGAAATTTCTATTAATTTGTAGCACTGAGGATCCTCTTAATAAATTATATTTCAATAACTCACCTGCGAAGATTTTTCACAAATTTTAAAGATGTACCTAGCATGGCTTTAGCCTCGTGTATCCTGTGCTTCTCTGGTAGGCTGCTATCATCCTCTCCAATGGGATATTTAAATTAATAACTCATATCATAGTGCGACTTCACTGAGTTAGGTTTATTACTTATAAAAAGTCTTTGATACTTAAACTTTTGCAGTAAATAACATTTTTATAAGGGATTCAGTCTAATGCTCTCGTGATGGCTGGCATCTTCATCGGTCTCTGGCAAGCAAGTGGGCAGTTGGTCTTCTATTCTCTCTCGATGATACTTCCGACTCTAAATTTGCATAAAATTTAAATATCCTTTCCTATTGGTGGATTTCAAATAATCTGCGATGACACAATTTAATACTGTCAAATAGTCCATATTACTATCTTGAAATTGAATATTTTTATCCTTAACTCTTATTTTATTTTAATTACATTGTTCCGTACATTCTACAACAATTACAAATTTTTATAATTTCAATAAAGACCACGTGGAGATTTTGAATTAAATATTTTTTAGCGCCGAGCAAATACTGTGCTCTGATTGGTAAAACAGTCAGATTTGGCTCGAGTGTACAGAATGTATCAATGCACGTAGAAAAATTAGGCCTTACTTCCTTTTTATTTTTTTATTATGTTTTTGTATTTTATATTTGCTCACATATAATATTAATGAACATTTATATGTACTATTCAAACATTCATATCCTTTATTTTGCATGCTATAAATATACAAAACCCTCCTGTCCTCATCTTAACGAATGCTACCAAGATGCAATCATTTTGCTAGCGAGTATCTGATTAAATTGTAGATGTTTGGCTTGATCATTATTGACATTGCCGACAAGCTTTGTTTATATAGAACCTAACCTCAAATTCATACAATATTATTGATTTATTGAATAATTGAGAAATTGATTTTCATTCCAAATTGCTAGCCACAATCTTAGCCTTTCTAGTCGTTATCGTCATATCTATATCTTTGATTGATATCACCATTGGTGACAGATATTTTTGTTTTTCTGTCTGAGACCTAATAGTTCATTTCAATTAATGAAGTTTCTATTGGTATCAAAATGTACCGTTACAATCTTAATATGTAATGGAATGTTTTCAAAATTCCCACTTCTATTGAAATTTGGAAATTTTGGATGTCACCAGTATTAGCAAAATATCCTCACAAAAATATTGATGTAAGTCAATCACAAAAATAGACTACATATAATGGGGTAACTACAGTAACCAGTTATTTAAAAGGTGATAATAAAAAATTGAATGATGGACAGACTGTTTTCTCCATTGAAGAGGAAGATAGACTATGCTGTGTCATAATAAAGTGGTGTGGGTAGCCATCTAGTTGTCACCCCAACTACTTGACACCTGGTCATTTTGGCCTTGGGTGACTACTTGTACCCTCATAAAGATATGCCATTGCCATCAAATTGTCCCCCCGACTACTTGACACCTACTGGACCAAAGGTGCCAACTAGTCATGACCATAAACAACAACTTGACACCTCACACCCTCGCATCAGTGTGTCCCTTTGACTAGTTGACACCTCCTTAGAAAGGAGACAAGTAGTTGGGGATGTCTCACGTTTACATAACACCTTGCACGCTGGCGGCAAGTTGTCACCCCGACTACTTGTCAACTACCGAGCACCAGTTGGCACGACTTACACCCCCGCGGCGTAGGGAGGAGGGATCGAGCAATTTTTATTATTCCCGTCAAATGCACACATGGTTCGGGAGATATTCGCAGTCTTTGCTATTTTTAGGACAAATTCTATCGAGTTGATTGAAAACAGAAAAAATGAATAATAAGCCCTTTTGATGACTGAACCAGATGTAGAACACAATTCCAAACACATTTTGTTTAGTTATATTTTCCCATCAGACCCGTTTATGAGGTTACCAATTTTCGGCCATTTTCATTCTATGTTGTTTTCCCATGTAAATAGGATGGACTCATCGATTGAGCGTAAAAACAACCTTCTAGCACTGTCAGAACATTGCCAACTCAATGCACTCGAAAACAGCTGAGTGTAAAAACAACCCAAGTCCTGAACTTGGGTTGTTTTTACAATCAGTGTTGGCTAACCTGACCAGTGACACGTCAACAGTCAGCCAGTGGATTACAAGTTCAGTGTCGGCTTTTTGAGGTTAGTTTGTGATCCATGATTTGTTTGTGTGAAAAATGAATTTGGAAGCTGAAAACACCTCACAGGAACCGGAAAAAAGAAGAAATAACTCGAATAACTACAAGAGGAATGTCATAAAAAAAAGCAAAATTGCAAGGAATCGAACATATCAATCATGTAGGTAAGCTAGTGCCAGCCAAGAAAACTGGTGAATCTTGCTCATGTAGTTTGAAATGTTTCGAATCTATATTATTATCAAGAGACAATCAGTTGGACATTATTACTAATTTTCTGAATATACCAACAAAAAATCAACAAGACTTATTCTTGCAGGGATTGATTGAGTGTCGTGATGTAGAACGTCATCAAAAAAGAAAGAATAATAATAATAATAATAACAATGAATGTGATAAAAGTTTCATTTATCATGCTATGGTTGGGGATATGAGAATGAAGATTTGTTGGCAAGCTTTTTTTAGTTTATATGCCATTACTAATGAAAGGGTCAAACGAATAAGACGTTTTAAGGAAAAATTCCAGAGGACAAAAGAGGCAAACAGACAAGTATTAACACAATTTCTGGTGAACAAATTCTTCTTGTTCACAACCACATATCTTCGTTCCCAGTGAAGGAAAGCCACTATTCTGGGAAAAAACATCCATTATCTTGATAGTGAACTAACTGTAAAAAAAATGTATGATCTTTTCAAAATATCTTATCCAGAATCTATTATTAGATATGAGTATTATAATAACATTTTCAAAGAAAACTTTAATTTGACCTTTGGTTGCCCACAAGTTGATACTTGCTGCGAGTGTGAACAGCTATCAGTGAAAATAAAATCACTTATATACAAAATCTCTTAATGATGTTGCCAAATGAGTAGCTGAAGCAGAACTGACAGTGCACAAGAGAAGAGCGAAAAAATTGTATGCTTCTCTTGAGAATGCTAAGAAAATTTACAAAGAAAAAAGTAACACAGTAGCTTTGTGCTTCGATTTTATGCAGAATGTCAACATGCCAAAAATACCTGTTCAGGACTTATTTTATTTAAGAAAATTAACAGTCTCAGTTTTTTGTGTTTATAATATGAAAACAGAGCAACCTGTTTTGTTTGTTTATCATGAAGGAAATGCGAAGAAGGGGCTGAATGATGTATGCTCTTTTTTAATGGAATATATTAAGGAATACGTTGATGATAACTGCAAAAACCTTATTCTTTTTAGTGACAATTGTCCAGGACAAAACAAAAATCAAATCATGGTACGATTGTGCTTGGCCCTTGTTGAAACCAGTAGATTTTCGTCTATTGAACATTATTTCCCCATTAGAGGACATTCCTTTCTCCCCTGTGATAGGTTTTTTGGGGTAATAAAAAGACATCTTAGGAAAATAGATAGGATTTATACAATAAAACAACTGGTTGAAGGAATAGAAGAGTCCAGTGAGAAACTAGATTTTATTTTTCACTTAGTCGAATCTAGAGAAATTATCAATTTCAAATCTTGGTGGTCCAAGTTCTAAGTAAAGAATTGCTTGTCATTGGAGACTCAGAAACGTAATATCTCACGAAATATGCGAGTAAGCTTTACTATTTCAAAATTTCATCATTTCAAATATGATGGACAATGGCCAGGTGTAGTGACTGCTTGCGAATACATTGGTGGATTATCAATTCATACATTTCCGATGAAATTGAGAGGGAATATCAACGTAGTTTTGCCATCTAGTAGAGCCTATATGGAGGAACTTCCAATTAATGAGAGAAAAATGAATGATATCATAAAGTGTGTTCACTATGTTCCAGATGAAGAGAAGGAAAATTTCTGGAATGAGATCTTACAGTGGCATACTAACAGTACTGAAGATTGTGATGATTAGTGAGTGTCCTTAATTTGAGAAGAGTTAGGGTAGATAAGTTGAATTGAAAACAATTTTTAGCTAAATTTTCATCAAAACAGTTACCTGTCAAATAATGATCCAGAAATAAATGCAGAAACATAAACCGAGGTGAGTGACTCATTTAAATTGTGTAATATCATCAGTGATTGTGAAAACAACCTAAGTCCATCACATAAAAGATTTTTTAAAATAATTTGTGAATATAGAAACTTGGTATCACAGACTCATTTCAAATGTTGTTGGAGGTACATAAAAAAATTACAATTAGTGTATCATTACTAATTCACAAATAAAAAAATTTTTATTGATTCCTGAAAAATAGGTCTTTCTGGACTTGGGTTGTTTTTGCAATCAACGATTCTTACAAACATTTGAACATTTAAACATTGAATATTCAAGCTCCTTGTATATTCTATGGAATGATCACTTTTTCTTACATTACTAAATGTGGGTGAAGAGGATTTGAGGAATAAGAATCAGCAATTCATTGCTACTTTTATTGAACATATACTATTTTATTGAAGATCAAAACAGCGGCGGTGTTCCTAGGATACTTTTCCACAAAGAGGAGTGTGTGGCTGTGCTGCAATGTGCTGAAATGCCAGGTCCTAGAACTGAACATGGGAGATGTGTCTTCTATAGCTCTTAACTGAACACTATACTCTTAACTGATGGTCCCCCCACTGTTGTGAACACTATATATACACTCCAGAGTGGGTGGGAGGCCACCTGATTTATTTTTGATTTTTTGTTAATTTTTTTTCTAAGTTTTTTTTCTATTCATTTTTGATTTTTCGTTATTAATTTTTTTCTCAGTTTTTTTTCTTTCTTTCTAAATTTTGTTTTTTTCAATTTTTTTATTATTTTTCGATTTTTTCTTATTTATTTTGATTTTTTTTTTGTGGGGGGTGGATTGGTTGTGAGGGGTTGGGTCTTGGCGCCTTACAGTTAGGTTAGGTTAAGACGCTATGGGTGACCTTGAAACCAAATTGCCAATTCTGGGACAACCCAAGGTTATCCTAGCTTTTTTTGTCCCAGAATTGGCAATTTTATTCTACTCATGCTCTGTTCCGAAATTGATGTGTCATTGAATTATTTCATTGCAGTGCTCACTCGTGCAGCACAGAGTGATGAGGATCCAGACTTTCTAGGAAATTTTGTTGAATAATGAAAATGGGTCGTAAGGTATTCGAACACCCAAGAATCATCTCCAGTCACAGCATTTCCAAAAAAAAACCTGAGTGCTATTCAGATTGCGTTACTCGAAGCAGTACTGCATTTTGAAATCTGACGCGCCACAAAAACATCTCTCTTGGAATGCCTGTAACAACAACTCTCCTGTAGGGCGGAGATATCTGGCTCACAGTCGTCCGTTTCCAAACTTCCCCACTTCTTGTCACCACCACCGCGGCACGGTGATGGAAAAATTAATTGACGAGACAGATCATGAAGAACATGCTTTATTGAAATTTATTGATTTACACAAAAATAATTGATCAATGAGTTATTTATGTTTTTTTGGAAAAATATAGGGTAAAGCCCTCTAATAAAATAATTTTAATTGGATAAAGTTTTTTTATTATACAGATGGGAATAAATTTGAAATTGCATTTGTTCAAGTGTTAATTAATGAATTATTACGTTTGAAAATGTTTTTTGGATGAGCACGTAGAATGTAGTGCTTTCACCCAAGGGTTGCCTGAATCATGTTTGGGCAGAATAGTACAAGCAATATACAGTACTAGTTAGTCTATATTATCACGTACACTCTGAATACCACCAGAGGTAGGTAGGTGCTCCTGGTCAACTTAGCTCAGCCGTGGGCGGGGAAAGGAGGCAAGTCGAAGTTCTTCTTTCTTTTACGTGCCTTAGCTGGCATATACAGCACTTCCTGGTGCTTCTGACGGTGTGGAGGTCGTTCTCTGCTCTGATGACACCACATCGAGGTAATTTTGTATTGGCCTCACGGCCTCAGTTTTTCAATAATATTATTAATTATTTAGCAATATTTTCTCGTCACAATTTTACTTTGTGACAATATTTCAACGTTAATCAAGGACGTTTATGAATATTATTATATTATCACTCACATTTACATAATATATTAGTGTTTTTAACTATAAGTTTCATATTTGCAAAGTTTCCATTATTCTCTTTTCTTTCTTTCTTTTTCTTTTCTTCTTGAATTCTTCAGTATTAGTTACATACGTCTTTCTTTTTCTTTTATCTGCTACTATAAGTTTCATATTTGCAAGGTTTTCTACTACTGTATTTGGTTGTATCTTGTTTTCAGTTTTTTTTTCTAAAACTCAATAGTATATTAGTTAAGTTATTTTATTTTCATTTTAATTGTATTGTTTTTCAAATTGTATGTTCAATGTGCGTTATAAGGGCAATAATGGGATTCAGTTCCTGGTGCCCTCAAATATGTAAATTTTCAAATAAAATAAATGATGGACCCATAAACACGCGCATTCACACAGGCAGGCTTATAATATTCATTCACCTCAATGATTCATCTTAAGTAGGCTGCATGGCATTGGTTTCCATATGAGATTTAATATACTAAATACTTCTTCAACTTCGACTTGGCTATTCTAAATAATTCTCCACTTTAATGGAGAACTGTAAGTTAATATGTGAATTAGCACTTTGATGAAACTTCTACTTTTAGAGCATTTAAACAAAAAATAGTAAGAAGGAGGTTACAAAAACGATTCTCCTTCTTCAAACGAAGTTCATCTTCTCCCCTTCCTTAGAAAATTGAAAAGCAAGAATGTGAAGAAGGTCACATGACCGGTCGATGACCAATCAGCAGTCAGAAGTAGAAGAAATCGACTAATAGAACGGCGATACTGAAAATGTTGTACAGGTGTACCGCCATATATACATTAATATTTTCAATAAAAACATAAAGTACCCGTTTTATTTAAAACATTTCAACAACTAGTTTCGGCCTTAGACCAGTTATAGAATAGACACGCCCCATTGTATATTCATACTCAAAGTCGATGAAGCCAACATCTACTGCCATATCGCCCTATCGTGACGTCAGCATCGGATAGAAAACTTTTCTGTAGAGATTGTTTACAATAGCAAATTGTATCTATTTCTGCGGGAGCGCAGCAGGAGTTTACCATTTTGATAAATAATAATTTACTTCCATCTGAAATAGACACAATCTGAAAGTTTTTTATCCGATGCTTACGTCACGATGGGGCGATATGGCAGTAGATGTTAGCTTCAGAGGCTAGACTTCCTAGCGTGTCTATTCTATAAATGGTCTAAGGCTTCGGCCTATTTTGAAGTTTGAAAATGGCCATTTTTAGTTGTTGAAATGTTTTAAATAAAAAGGGTACATCATGTTTTTATTAATTTTAATGAAGTAGCCCATACAAGTGAAGTTATTTTATGAATATTTTGTTTACAAATAATAGGGAAACGAGCTAAGACGAATACGAGTAAAGATGACAATGATTAGATTTTTTAGTAGGTCAGATTATTTACCTATACAAATTATTACATTCAAATAATTAACTTGAATATGTGAGTAGAACAAACTAAGGACCGGTTTCCGAGTTCGGGATTTAGTTAAGTTCTAGACTTTAAACAGCTGGAGTCAGAAAATTGGCTTTCCAAAACGGGACGTAGTCGCAGTAAATAGTTGCAGCAAAATAAATCTCTATTTTCTCATTTCTATAATTGGAAACGTTTTTCCTTACGAAATGAAACTGTAATAGGGTGGGAGGCCAGGGACTTTGTTAGCACCCTATTTTGTAACAAAGAAAAAGTATATGATAATTGCTTTTAAAATCTCTACTCAACTATTAACCTGTTTAGATCTTCACTATTGTTTAACAGCACCTGTTTTAGAAACAAGTAACTTATCACGAGCCAGGAACGTAAAATAAAAGATTTTGTAGAAATGCTACTGATATTAATTTATTAGTTGAATTATACAATTATCGGTCATCTTTGAAATTCTGTTACATCGAATTATAATATTCACTGTAATCAATCCGGTTATTTATTCAATTACTTGTTTCAATATTACAACATTAAAACATTTAATTTCAAATAATATTTCTCAAATTACTACTTTATCGCAATTATTCATAATTGATATTCAGTCAAGAATTTGCTAACTCACTCTACAATATATATAATTGGCCTCGGTCAATTTATCTGGTCAATCTATTTGAGCTTAATAAGATAATTTTGGCACTCACCATTGAATTGAAAATTTAACAAATAAATCGGCACTCACAATCACTCACGCTTACATTTCAACTACGGTACTATATTTCAGACTACATGCTTTTAATTTATACAAAATAAAATAATAAGGAGATTTTTCATCTAATTAGACTGAAGCCTAAATTAGAGACCGAGACTTGTTCTGCGACTACATCAGATCTTCTCGCGGTGACGACTCGATTAGAACTGCCGCTCTTCCACTCAAATTTTCCGATTTGCAAGAAAACACGTGGAGCGCCCGGCCTAATAATTTCAGGTTAAAACGTCGTGGGGTCACACGGTTCAAATACATTTCTAAAAACGTTTGCAATAATTTCATTACGAAATTCAAGCCAGCACTATGGAAATGCTAGAAGACTACAATAATTTGGATGGATAAGAAGCAAGTTAGCAAATCTTTTATGGCAACACAAAATTTAGGTGCTTACTTTGTGCATGAATAAATTATTCAATTATCAAGAACAAGGTTCACGTGAGTTCATATTGGAAAAATTTAGTCCAATTTTGATCAGTTCAACAACCTGAAAGAAAGGCACAAAAAAACTACAATACAAACCTCTCAATATTCCCCATATTACAAAACATTCCTAAATAATTCAAAATAGCTGAAACTTTACACTATTCTCTCTTTATTTTATTTTGTGATCAATTTTCTAGTTTTTCAAAATTTAATTTAAACGTGACTTTGACTATAACTACGACTACGCCCCGTTTCGGAAGGCCAATTTTCTGACTACAGCTGTTCAAAGTCTAGAACTTAGCTAAATCCCGAGCTCGGAGACCAGCCCTAAATGTGTTTACTAAAACTTGAAAAAGTGCAATTTGATACTCAAGATTTTTTATGTAGTTACTCATTTATTTCATTTTTGTATGATTTATTAGTATCTTTGAATGTAGTTGGACTCAAAATGGCGGACCAAAATTTTGATGCGATTTTCAACATAGGTCCGAAAATGCTTAGTTACCAAGAGCTTGACAGATTTTGTCTATTTTTCATGTGTTTTTTATATAATTAAGGATTATTTTTTAAGGTTGCGTTTGTCTATTATAGACTTATTCTACATCTTTCTCTTCGAAATTAAATTTTCTACAAGTTCTGTAGAAAAAAGTTACAGGTCTGAAAACGGTTTTATTCAATTTTTCAAATCATTTTACATAAAGTACGCTGAATTGTCCATCTTAACAGCCAACAAATACCTGTAGGGCTTCGTTTCGGCAGGGGAACTGAAATCTTCCACCCTGTATAACTTGGTAACTAAGCATTTTCGGCCCTATGATAATTACTTCTTTTTTTTGTTGAGAGGAATCACGATCTGATGTATGGGCACCTATTTCAGAACACTCTGTATAATACATTTACTACTTGTTATACTTTTAGAATTCTTTTTTGAATAGATCATATATTCTTTTTTGTCTGATAAAGGACGAAGGAGTTGGTAAATTTTGTTGTTCAACGAACTTGATCTGTAAAAAGGTACGAAGAATATCATGTGTTCAAAGTTTGTAGCTGATTGATCAAAGCTTTTGAAAGTTATTGTAGACATACAGACTGACACGATTTTTGTCTCGAGTGGGAACTCGCTAACGCTCGTTCGAATAAGTGTAAATCAAGTTCAAAATTAATAATTCTTTAATTCAGTTATAATAGGAAAAGACGATAAAGGTATGTTGTTCTATTATTAATCTATTACAGAAAATTACTTGGGCCGGCCACTAACGATTCTAAAAGTCCGTCAAACATGTTGGAACGTATAATATGTTGTTTCATCAACGATAGGCTTCGAACGAAAAACAGCTGTTTGACAGTAGGTTCTAACAAAAAATAAAGAACAAATAACAATAAAAGAGCTACTAGGAAATTACAAATTATGATACAAAAATTTAACATCAAAGAGACCAGTGAAGGATAAACAACAAAACATTGAAGACACAAAAAGTCTGTTCAGACATATTCGACAGACTTGAAGTACCGTTAGTAGTCGGCCTTGCAGAAGTAACTCGATTGGTGGATCGCACCCTGACGGTACATAGACGACCTATTGGTGGACATTCTGTCAACTGAAGTGAGATTACTGTATAATTATTTCAATGAAGGCTATATACTAAATAGAACTAAGGACTTCTGCTACTGCAAATATCGACAGTTTTTGGACAGTTTCATTCTTCAAACTTCCTTCTGGTATTTAGTTCTTCGATCAATATTTGCAATAGCAAATAATTGTCCTAGTAGTCCTATAAGTCCCATCAGTTGTTAGTTCCTTTTATATAGCTTTCAATTGATATTTTAATTAATTATTATACAGTAATAATATTCCAGCAGGGGGTTAACTCCTATTTCTAATAAATCTTCCATCTGTAAGTGAGATCCACTTAAAATGTGAGCATCCCTCATGAATAACGTAATCAACGCTTCACATTACATCAATGCTGACTGTTTCCGCCTTAAAAACAGTTTGTTTCAAGAATTAAAATGATATATAACATAAGCTGGTCAACAGAATAACAGCTAAACTAACTGAAAATTTACATAATGAAATCCTTTAAACCAATACAAAAAGGATGATGACTAATTAAACAAATCGTCATCATGTTTTTTTTTATTTGAAGGGTTGATTTATTTTGAAATTAACACGTTTTCCTTCATCTGAAAAATTAGGAGTTCAGCTTATTGTACAATTTGATAGTATAAATGCTAATCCACTCGTAATATTATTGAAAAATATAGTTACAGAATAATTTTAATAAATTTATTCACAAGTTAATTGTAGAAAAAAAATTATCGAATAATCAATACAATACAATCAAAATAATTTATTATCGAAGTTGCAATGACACGTCTATCACACAGATTACATAGTAATAAATAGGTTTTTAGTGGATACGACAAAAATGTTCGAATGTGGTACAGATATAAAGACTGACTTTTTCGAAAACTCAATGAAGATAAACTGGACAGCGAAATAATAACTCAATACTACAATGGAAAATAAACAAGGAAACCTGAGAAAATAACCAGAAAAAATATCTGGTTGTGATTTTACAAAAAGTATAATAATTAAAATAATTTAAAGTGTATCTCACATTGAGTTAACGACAGAAGTAAGGAACCTCTTCCACTTTCTGCTTCTTCCTCGCCATTTGTTCGAAGAATTCATGAATGTCTTCTTCTCTGACTACTTTTTTATTTTCTGCGAACTTCAACAAATACTCCTTCAAGTTCGATTGAAGCTCATTATAACCTGAAAACGGAATAGGTTTTTTCAAACTGGCATTACAAGTTGTAACAAGAAAGGGTTGTTGTACTGAAAAGCAATAACCCTTCCAGTTAGTCCAGGCAATGAATGCTCAAACAAGGGTATAGGAGGAAAAGTTTGGGAGAAAATATTTAACCCCGTAGTTCTATTGAGGGTAGTAAGGAGGTAAACATATTAAAAGTCCCCACCCCTACCCCCCGTGCTAAGGTTCAAAGGTACCACTTTGTGGTTTCTCGCATATTACCATAGCCACCTCTAATACAAGGCCCCGGCCTACGATATTGCAACGTCGCAATGTAGGCCTAGAATCTAATACATGATTGGTGAAAAAGATTTTGAAAAATACCAGCTGATCTTTTTCACCAATCATGTATTAGTTCTAGGCCTACGCTGCGACGTTGCAATATCGTAGGCCGGGGCCTTGTATTAGAGGTGGCTATGATATTACTCGAAAACTATGTACTCGTATTTTACGGACATAACTGTTGTTAATATAACAGCTGTTATATTATGAAGCTTACATAATTTATAAAGCTTTCATTTTACAACTTTTTCTATACCTTGTATAGTTTCCGAGATATCCGATCTTGATGGTGTGAAATTTTTGAAAAAAAAAAAATAAACGTTTGCCTCTTAACGTTTTGCTCATAACTTTTTCAAAATCAATGGAGAAAATACGTGCTGATTATGAACTTATAGAGCAATGAATTCTCTGCAATTTGATGTGTAATTTCACATTTTTACGCATTTCCCTAGGACTGTTGCAGCAGCTTTAGTGTTGAGTGTGAAATCTATAGTTTTGCAACAATAGACCATTTTGACATACAGTAGGCATTCGGAGGAAATGTTTTGAGACTCAAGTCCTCATCCCTACCTTATGTGCTAAAGGGATGACGGTGGTTTTACAGTTGCATTTTTGCTTCCTCGCTCATTTTGGGAAAAATGCGTTCAACCGACATGGGTAAATATTCAAAAATGAAGGTTGATAAATTTTCTACAATTTTTGTTCAGTAGAGTTTTGTAATATTTCCAACAGTTTTCGAGATATTAGCTCTTGAAGGTGTAAAATTGTTTAAATATAATTTTTGTATTACATTTTTTGCTCATTCAGGGCTTATAGATCTCCAACAATGCAACGTAGAAATAATAAATAATCGTAGGTTTGTAGAGCATTTGCATCATTTCACACTATTCCAAGTTTTCCTTTCATTGTGATTACAGCTTTAATGTGGGGGTGAAACTTTCAACTTTGCAACAAGAGTCAACTCAGCGGTTTCACACCTTTAACATAGGGGAAAAGATGCGCACTTTTCTCAAGATTACATTCTTACTAGTCTCAATATTGCAGTATTGAAAATTAAAGCTGAATAACAATAAAAAGAAAACTTGGAATAGTGAAATAATAAATCATATCAAAGAGAATTTAATGCTCTACAAACCCACGATGAGTTATTTCTACGATACATTGTTGGAGAGTTATGCTAAGCCATGAAAGAGCAAAAGATTGGATAAAAACCTGCTATTTCAACAATTTTACACCTTCAAGAGCGAATATTTCGAAAACTGTTGGAAAAAAAGTTGGAAATATCACAAAATTCTACTGAACAAAAATTGTAGAAAATTTTGCAAGCTTCATTTTTGAATAGTTAGAAAACGGTTGAACGCATTTTTCCCAAGATATAAGCGTGGAAGCAAAAAGCCTAAAAATTCATTATTTATTTAGCGTATGGCAGATACACAAAACAGCGTTAACCAATGTGCCTAAAAATGCAACTTTAAAACCACCCTCATCCCTTTAGAATATGAGATAGGGATGGGGACTTTTGATATATTTTCCTCCCAACTAGCCTCAACTAGTCTTGAGACTAGTCTCAAAAAAGCTGCAAAGTAAAAAATTGTGATTAAAAAATTCCCTCCGAATTCCTTTGTCAAATGTTCTATTATTGTAAAACTAGAGATTTCATACACAACACTAAAGCTGCTGCAAGAGACGTAGGGAAATGCGTAAAAATGTGAAATTACTCATCAAATTCCAGAGAATTCATTGCTCTATAAGCTCATAATCAGCACGTATTTTTTCCATCGATTTTGAAAAAGTTATGAGCAAAAATAGCAAAAAATTGAGGCAAACAAATGTGTTTTTCAAAAATGTTACATCTTCAAGATATGATAGCTCGAAAACAATTATCATTATCTTCTATTAGAATATATGTAAAGAAAAAATGTAAAATGAATATTGTAGGAAATTATGTAAGCTTCAATTTTGTACATAACAGTTATGTCCGTTACATAATTTTCGAGTAATATAAACCAAAAAGTGGTACCATTGAACCACCCCTCATCCACTTAGCACAGTTGGTAGGGGTGGTGACTTTGGATTATGTTTACCTCCTTACTACCCTAAACAGAACTGCAGGGTCAAAAATTGTCTTCCAAACTTTTTTCCTCTATAACCTTTCCTTGACTGGACTATTAGTTTTTGGTTAACAATAATAATTCCAACCAATTCCAACAAGTGATAAAATGAAAAATGCCCAAATGTGGATAATAGCACGGAATTTGTTAACAAAAGTTCCAACATATAAACGCATAAATTAAGGCGTTAATTATGCAGTTTTCATTTATACGTTTTTTTTTCAATTGAAAAATTGAATAAAATTTGTATCTTTATTCTCTACTTTTTATTTATTTTTGCTTATAGCTTTTATTAGCAGAGAGAGCCACGTTGCAAAGAGATGTTATGCCTCGCCATAAAACCCAATTTTACTCATTATGAACACTTGAGTTCATATTAAAATATATCTACTTGGAATCTATATTTCTGTACTTGAATATGAAAAATATTCTCAATCATTTTTAAATAAATAAATTAAATTCTTATTCAACATATAATTGATGCAGTATATGTGATCTGAGAGTGCTTCTATGACGGGATTGAAAATATCTCAATTTCAATTATCCTATACTATTAAACGAGCAATTTATGTTTAGATGTTTATACAGAATGTCCCACCAAGGTTGTAACAGCCGTTGACCATGAATTCTACTTGACATTTCTGACAAAAAATGTTCAGTAAACTTTCTTCTTATCGACCTTAGTTATCGAAATACATCGATTTTTCGATATTTTCAGATTATGCCTACTTCCGGTCAATAAATACTAAATAACTCGAAAACTACTGGTCAAATTTCAATTTTAAGGGTGTTGTTGGAAAGAGAAAAACAATTCAAACAAGATCAATGTAATTTTATTTGTTGTTAGATATTTTGTAGTTTTTTATTAGGGCTTAAACTTGAAAATATGCTATTCTTCAAATTCAAAGTTAAGTTTCAAACCGTTTTTTCTCCGGGTAATTATAGTGGTTTCAATATTTCAAAAACTTCTCCATTTAATAAGCTTTCGAATGAGTATAAATTCGAAAAGAAAAGTTCCATGATAAAGTGTTCAAAACTGCTAATATCTGGGATGAACACCTTCAAAAAGGGGAAATTCACAAACAGCATGCATCAAGTGACGATTCTAAGAGTGGAATCACCTGATTATTTTCCGTAGTATATAGCCTAAATCCTATATAAAATATTAATCATACACTTTTACAAGGTCCAACAAAATGTATTCATAGAATAATAATTCAAAGTAGATGAATGACAGAATTAAAAAAACCTGATGGTAATCAAGTTACATATCATGCTCACTGCTTACAGGAGTTCAAAATAGCCTCCATTTCTGTTTATACAACTTCTGCTGCCGTTTATCAATCTTCGAGTTGCCCGTCTCACTTCGTTGGGCCGTGTCTTCATTACCTTAAACGTCAATCGAATTCTGAGAATCAGTTCCTCCCTGGTCTCTACAGGTTCTCTGTAAACTTCACTTTTCACAACCCCCCAAAAGTAGAAGTCTATTGGAGTAAGATCAGGTGAGCGTGGTGGCCAACGTACAAAATATCTAACAGCAAATTAAATTGTTTGAAATGTTTTTCTCTTTCCAAAAATACCCTTGAAATTGAAATTTGACCAGTAGTTTTCGAGTTATTGAGTATTTAATGACCGGAAGTAGGCATATTCTGAAAATATTGAAAAATCAATATATCTCGAAAAATAAGGTCGATAGGGAAAAAGTTTACTGAACATTTTTTGTCAGAAATGTCGAGTAGACATTATTTGTCGGCTGTTACAACCTTGGTGGGACACCCTGTATATCTGTATGTGACCGGATCTCGAAAACTGCACTAATGATTCTCACGAAATTTTGAACAAAGTAGGTTTATGATATGAAAATTCGATTGCACTAGGTCTCAACCCTGGGATAACTCGCTGAAGGACATTAAAAGAATAAATACGTCCTTGGAAAAAACAGCTGGAAATTTTGTCATCTGTCGATACCATAATGGAAGTGAGTGAACGAGTGTGGGATCATTCAGCTGATCTCACGAGAAGAAAAATTCAGCAAGAAAAACTTTTTTCGTTTATTTCTCTTTTTTTATAGAAAACATGTTTACTTCAGAAAGTCCAGAATAGTAACACTAGATGATGTTAGTGTAGAATAGTACATAGTATATTAACAAATATTGTTAAATATTTCTAAATCGAATTCATAGTACCTATATCTATTTGTAATAATTGATTATGTGTTTGTTTTTTGAAGTGTGAATTAATTGTTATTTTGATGAGTGATGGTAGCTTAACCTAGATTTTGATTTGGACTGTAGTATAAATTTGAAAAGGGACAGTTTTGGGCATAAGCCTGTTGTGCCTTCTCATATAACTGTAAAAATAATTGTACGACTGAGAAAATGAATAAATAAATATAAACTATAAATTCAATCTTTCGTTACAAATTTTCTATGCTTTTACACACCAGAGCAAAACTCGGTCCCCCGATATTAAGTTATTGTTGTATGTACTTTGTGATAATGGGTCATATGAATAAAAACAGAGCATATGCATGAGCATGAGCATGGAGCATAAGGTTTTGCTCATGAGCATTCGATATTTGAGATAGTTGTACAGTATTTTAATAATTAATACTTACGCTGGATTGCTTCAATTTGCGTCACACGATTCAGAGTCGAAAGAGCATTCATAGTTGTTTCGTCATTTGTAGAAGATACTTTTTTGGTGCGTTCCTTCAATCCCTCCTCCTCGTAAACCCCGACCGAATCGGAGAGATCAGTAAGAAAACTCACATTCAGGTCCTTGTACATTTTTTGACAACTCTGGCAGACACACAATGATTTGCGAAAACCTACTGTCCAATAAGAGGCTTCCTCGGCAGGCATATCGACAGGCTTCATCGTTTTCAATAGACACTCTGAAAAATTATAATTCGATTGATGGGGAAACAGGACATTACCATACAGAGTGTCCCAGGAAAGATGTAGCCTAACATCCAAAGACCATAGATTCTATATAAAATTTGCAACGGAAAATTTCCAGTAAAAGTTTCTTATACCGACCTTAGTTTTCGAGATGTGGAATGTTCAATATTTTAGAAAAACGACAATAACTAGAAAACTATTATTCAAAATCAAATTCTAAGGATATAGTTGAAAAGAGGAAGAATTTCCAATAAAACTCATACAATTCAAAACCAAATTTTAAACAGTTTGAACGCTTATAAAAAGTTCAAAAAAAAACGTCAAAGGAACAGATTACTGTATAATTAATCTTACTGGAAATAATTTCTTTCTTTTCCTACCCTTATCCTAAGAATTAGATATCAACTGATAGTTTTAAAGTGGACGTTTTTCAAAAATATATAAAAATCGATATATCTCGAAAACTAAGGTCGATATAAGAAAATTTTACTGGGCTTTTTTGTTTCAAATTACACGTAGAATCCATGGTCTTCGGTTCTTACACTTTTCGTGGGACAATCTGTATAATAAACAAAACTTTTTATGAACTATTTGAGGCATCATCAGCCTGAACTAGCGAACTGATTGACTTGCACTGAATTTTTGAGTTCAAAGACCACAGCACAGAGAGGACATGAATCCTTAGATACTTCGTGAAAGACTTTTGCAGAACTGATGTTACAATAATTGACCGCTTACTTCAAAACAAAGGCCTTTTATATGCATATTCATTTAAATTTTGTCAACTGGCAAACATTTGAAATGAGTAGAAGTCGAAAATAATATGTACAACTTCATTCCTTACCTTCAGCTTTTTCTGGTTCCTTGGAATTTTCAACATTTTGTTTTTCCATACTAGTTGAAGCCGGTTTGGTAATCTCCTGCAAATGAATTTGTTGAATAAGATTTAGTAGTATACTGGACTAAAATTCTTAAAATACAACAAAACATGATATTATAATGGATATTTTATAATTCTAGTAGGAACAAGATTTATAATTATTTCTTGTAATCTTCTACAGCTTTTCTACAGACATTTAGCAAATCCGAGCTCGTTTAGTATTATGTTATCATATAATAATACATTTTACGCGTTATTTCTTTCACTCCTATCTAGATGCTAAACTCTCACAATTTTACATAAACATAAAACATTTATTCATTCATAATATAAATCTTCAATTATTTATAATAATACACATCTGCACCACTAACATAAACATATTGATGATATTAATAGTCGATATAGCTCTCACTTCGCTGTAAGCCTCGCCTCACTCTATGTGGTTGGCTTTCAGATACGATAAATAAATTAAAATTTACTTTTGTCATTATTTGGATTGATTGTGTGAAATCGCTGGAACCTCTCCCACACTCAACACACCTCATCGAGAGTGAATTGTACAATCATTTAGTATTTGTTCAAAATGGCTTGGCATCCTGATTCAACTACGATAAAACAGTTGTAAGTTTGAAGCAGCCTCAACCTCATTTTGCTTGATTCGCACGCTTTGAAGTCATTGTTGACCTCGGAACAAGAAAAGTTGGCAGGCAGATTACACAGTAGCACTTTCTAGAATAGAACAATAAAGTTTATTCAATTTTTGATGACAAAGTCTACAATTTTATGAAGACAATCAGCCCCTTGATAAGGGAAAATGACTAACCTCTATGACAGTTGCAGCTGCTGGGTCATTAGGAATCGGCGATTCCACGTCCACGATGGAAGAGTTATTGGTTTCTTCCACATTCTTATTCACAGTGGAAAAGTCATTGGTTTCTTCCGTAATTTTCTTCACTAGAAAGGTCAACACCAACGTTTCTTTGAATTTTGAACATGTTTTATTTAGAATAAAATGGTATTTTAAACACAAAAAGGATCAATAACAATGACTGCTGTAAAAAGAATATTATGTGTGCAAATACTGATCTACAGCCATTAATAACATTTTTTCTATTCAAAATGAATTATATAGAATATTGCACTTCTAATAAAATCTAAAGTCTCAAATTTAATCTTTTTTGTACGTGTGGAAATTATATTTATACTAAGAATAATGATAGAGCAATTTATTGAAGCACGTTCGTTTGTAGAAAAATAAATCAAGTGACATTCTACCACATACTTGTGTATCCGCTGTAGTACCGCAAAAAGTCGAGTCTTTCAGTGCAAGAGGCGCATATCACTTCACAGAAATTATTCTCAGTAGGGAAGCCACCCAAATGCTGCAATCAGAAAGTCACAGTGAACCATTGCAGTATTCAATCAAAAACGTTTTCCATAAAACTAAATGGATCAGTGTCAAAAACAAACTTTGTCCATCACGGCAGCTATCTATTGAAGTGAATGAGAAAATAAATAGCCCAGTCAAATGGCCATTTTTCAGGAAACAACCCCGAAATAATTTTTCTCTTCGGTTTTATATGTATTTCATGGGGGGCTGAATTAGAATCTGAAATTTGCTGACACCCCAAAGGGCGGCTTCACATCTAAAAACCCAAATTTTTAGACTTTTTTCAATTTTTCATTTTATTTCAAAAACCAAGGGATTTTCGAAAAAAGCATTCTCTACAAAGTTGAAGACAATAAAATATCCAAAAGATTGAGTGGTCGCGCAAGAAATTACGACTTCTGGTTTTTGAGCTACAGAGTTTCCAAAAATGGGTAATTTTCAAGGTTTTTTTTTAAAATGCCTTCTTTCTATTCCATTTCTCTTTCTAATTCATTCTATTCTATTATGGAAACTCACTACTTTCTTTCGCAAAAATTTCTTATATAAAATGAGGTAATGATGAAAAATCACATATCATGGGAAAGTACAATCAATTCTGAACAAGAATCTCCAGGAATTTTAAAATTTAGTATATGGGGAAGAGGAGTACTAGCGAAAATAGAAAACCATGTCCTACAGCCAAAATACAAATTTTCTATTGTAGTAACTTTCGAGGCCTTCCTAACCGATCAAATCAATATTTTGCATCACATTGTTTATTACAAGGGGTATGTTTCATCAGAATCACCCTTTAGATGCACTCAAATTCAGGATTTCCTAGTGGGGAGGCGCTTATAAGGACACCTCAAGGATCAACATTTTAAACACTCATAACTTTTGACACAATGATCGGATCTTTTCGTACCACAGCTCATTCTTCTCAGCTTGTCAATGTGGTTTAAAATCATATATCATGAGTGGAATTTGATAAGAAAAATGGGAGAACTTTTTAAATTACCAATTTCTACATGATAATAGATGATACTTGGTCTTGATTGTAGAACAGAATCTTCTCTCTCGTGTGAAGTGAATTTTTGTAATTCGTGAAGTTAAATTCGTTCCTTTCAAAAAATCAAGAAATTGACGATAATTCGTTAATTTTTACAGTCTCGGCAGGATTTAGATAATGAACAGTAATTCAAGATAACTCAGGCAACTCAGCTTAGGAAGCATGAAATTCTCTTCAATTTGAGACCAATCGCAAGTTTCTATCTTGTATCAGACTACTCGTTTTAGAAACACTTGATTAACAGTAAAATCGCGAAAAATGGAAAAATAGAATTCACTACTTTTTCAATCCGCTGTAACTTTTGAATGGTACTGAAATCGAAAATATTGTTTATGGGAGTGAAAAGAGGAGAAAATTGTCTTCAACCTTCACTGCATTTTGAATTTTTTATGAAAAGTGTTTTACAATACACGCAGCTTTAGATATGGAAATTAGCCATTTGATTATAAATATATAAGTGTAAGAAGGAAATTTATTTTCGCTAGTACTTCCTCTCCCACATATACTTGTTTTCAAAATTTCTGAGGAGTCTTGTTGAGAATTAATTTTAGTTCCACATGATATGGAATCATGGATTCATATAGCAATATGGATTGCTCAACTACAAAGTAGCCACACTAATTTAAAAAACCAATTAGAAGTAACTCTAAAAACGTCTGAGGAAGAAAGGTTAGGGATGGTAGAAGAAATTAAATCTTTGGAACTGATTATAAAATTACAAGATGAAGACCATAAAAAAGAAATACTAAATCTAAAAAATCAATGTAGTCTAATGTCGGAGGAAATAAAGAAACTAAAATCTAAATTTGATAATACTAAATGTATGATAGAACCTCCGTCCAAATGCAAAAAAAAAAAATAGAATCTAACCTAAATGATGGGAAATGCTCTGAAAATGGTCGAAATAAAACGTACAGTGAGGTTTTGAAGACAGCAACCAAAAATATAGCTGAGGGAAATAAAGATAGGAAAGGGAGAGTTCTGCTACTGACGTCCAGTCATGGACGTGATTGCAGTGATCTCCTTGATAAAAGATTAAAAAATAAATTTGATGTCCAATGTTTTTTCAAGCCAAGTGCATCAATTAATGCAGTTGTAGAGTCAGCTAGGGAACAAACTAAAGACTTTGATGAAAATGACTATCTAATTGTACTGGGTGGCTCAAATAATATAAATGAACCTAACTTGAATCATCTTCCTCAAGTAACAGAAAAAATCAAGGAAATTGTGCCACTCAGCAAAAAAACAAACTTAATAATAAGTACTATTCCTAATAGGTTTGATAGGCTAGAATTAAATGAAGCAATCAATTCGACAAACAAATCAATCCATAATACAATCAACAGCCTAAAAAATAAGAATTCTAAACAACTGGGGATTTGTTTTCTAAATGAAAGGCTGAAAAGACATAGCTTCACTAATCACGGGTTGCATCTAAATCGATCTGGCAAAGTAATCTTTTGTAATAGATTGGCAGAGCTGATTGAAAGCCGTTTGCAATCCTCTGGTTTAAAAACAGTCAAAAAAACAAATAACGATTTTTTAGTAAATTGGCTCAAAACAGTGAAAGGGAAATAGCTACAAATGCTAGAGATAGAGTAGCACAAGATGGTAAGGTTTTTAGTATTTATCATCAAAATATTCAGTATCTATATTCAGTATCTCAGTATCACCAAATGGAGACTGGCAAAAATTTTGTGAGCTGCTCCATACACTTTTGGAAATTACAACCGCTCGTTTCACAAATGTTATAGTAGTAGGAGATTTCAATACCGATTTTGCCAGGCAGGATAAAATGACAGAGGATATTAGAGATATTATTAATATGAATAATTTAGAAATTAAGGTCCACGAATAAACAAGAGTAACTCGAACTTCACAGACAATTATTGATAATATCCTCACAAATATAGAAGGTTGTAATGTCAGGTTAGGTAGCTCAGATCTATCAGATCATAACTATCAAATTTTAGATGTTAAGTTGCAGGGCCAGAATCCAAGCAGAAAAAAAAACTTTTGTGAAAGAAATTCAGCAATATGAGCTAGGAAATATAAATTGTTTGAAGCAGGAACTGCTTCAAGAAAATTGGAGTAGTGTTTATAACAGTTGTAACCTAAATTACAAATATAAGCAATTCATTGATACTCTAAGATTTCACATTAGTGTATGCTGTCCGATAAAAAAAGTAAAAGTAAAAAGTAAATTAAACAAAGTAGATGAATGGATAACTGAAGATATTCTTACTCAAAGAAATATTGTTAGGGAAGCTTATGAGGAATTTAAATTAGTGAGGGATGTTCCGAGTGAAGTCAAATACAAATGTCTAAAGAAAAACTATGCAAAAGAAGTGAGGAAAGCTAAGTGTAAGAGAACAGCTGAAATATTAACAACTAGTACCAATTTTAACTCTGCTGTTTGGGAGGTAATTAATAGAAATAGAAGAGCAGCTCAAAAAGATACCGTTACTAATGTCCCTAGGATAATCGATGAACAAATAAAAAATATGAATAAAATGCAATAAAAAATTTGAATAACAAAAAAACAGTAGGATTGGATGGGGTCTCAAGCAAAATTTTAAAAGAATGTGAAAATGAATTACTGGACCCTTTATTGCATCTCCTTAATACTTCACTAGAGCAGGGTATTTTCCCTGATGATCTGAAACAAGGAAAAATTTTGTCAATTTTCAAGAGCGGTGATTCTGAAAGAGTTGAAAATTATAGACCCATTAGTATTCTAAATTTAATAAGTAAAATTTTTGAAAGAGTAGTTTTAAATAGGTTATTGATGCACCTGGAAGAAATTAATTTCATATGTGATGAACAGCATGGGTTCCAGAAAGGGAAATCTACTAAGACTGCAATAGTATCCCTTGTTGAAAGACTAATAGATATAATAGATTCAGGTGAGAAGGCAGCCGCAATATTTCTTGATTTATCCAAAGCTTTTGATTGTGTGAACCATAGAATATTATTGGAAATACTAAAAACTGTAGGTGTGAATGGTATAGAACTAAAATGGTTTGAATCATATCTCATAGGTAGAAACCAGTGTGTTGAGCTTACCAAGGTGGATGGGAATGAAATAGTAAAAATTAAATCTCAAAAACTGGAGGTCCAGGCTGGAGTACCTCAAGGCTCAATTCTGGGTCCCTTACTGTTTCTGTTGTATGTGAACCAATTACCAAAATAGTTAAAAGATCACAGAGCTCTGTTGTTTGCTGATGACACATCGCTTATCTTTAACAATTATTTATTAGATAGTCTAGAAATAAATGCTTTTACTGGAGTACAGTCAATTGTCCAATTCTTGAAGCAAAGGCAATTAACAATAAATAGTAAGAAATGTCAATTCCTACAATTCAAAAGTAAATATAATTCAGTAGAGGATAGAGAAATAAATGTGTTTGTAGAGGAAAATGAATTAGACCAAGAAGAGAAAGTAGCATTCTTGGGAATTTTATTGGACAGGAAATTAACATGGCATCCTTACATTGAGAGGATATGTAATAAGATATCATCTGGGGTATTTTATAATTTATTCGGTTAGTAGGTTATTTGAACAAAAACCAGATTATATTGATAGGAAATTTTATAACAAGCTACCTCAAATCTTGAAAAGTAATGATGATTTGAAGATTTTCAAAAAACAAATTAAAAAATATTTAGTTGATAGAGCTTTTTATAGTGTACAAGAATTCCTTTCAAACCTAAACTAGGTTGAACTACTTAGTGTTAGAATTATTATGTAATAACATGACTTGTCTTATACTCCATGACTGGAGTCTTTAGGACGTAATCTAAAAAAAAAAATATGAATTCTTTATGAATTATCATTACTCTTTTATACTCCAAAAGTTGTATGGTGGAAGCAGTGAGTTTCCACAAAAAAACTTTTAAAATACCCCTTTTTTGAAAATATGTAGCTCCAAAACCAGAAATCGTAGAATCCTGCGCGACTACTCAATTTATTGGAAATTTTATCTTCTTTAATTTTGGAGGGAATGGTTTATTTCGAAAAACTGGAGGTTTTCGAAATTAAATGGAAGAATTGAAAGAAGTCCCATTTGGGTTTTTAGATATGAAGTCGCTCTCTGGCGTGTCAGCAAATTTCAGATACGAATTCAGCGCCCCAAAATACATATATGAAACCAGAGAGAAAATTTATTTCGGGGCTGTTTCCTGAAAAATGACTATTTGACTGGACTAAAACGAATACTGTCAATCAGTGTTCAAGAACTGAGATCAGCAATTAAACATGGCCGTATTTATTTTAAAAACCAACTTAAAAATCAGATAATAAAATATTCGGTCTTTATTGAAAGAAATCTCACAAAAACCAAATATTGACTCTACTACTCATACGTGAAAAAAAAGAACTGCTCATGTCCAAACGAACATCTAGCACCGTGCAACCAAGTCTGATGCCTAGACTAAAATCTCACCAGTTTCACCGGGCGCCTCCCCAGGTGGCGGATTGGGGAATGCCCTCTAGATATAGGTGGTACCAAAGAAATCATATACCCGAGGTGGACCAAAACCAGCAAGAAAACTGCTGCCTTGCAGATGGAGCTCAGTGGACCTTCAAAGGTTAAGAAAGAAAACTCCGCAACAAAAATTACCTGGTCTTCCAGGTTGGGGGTTGGGCGAGGTGCTAATAACTCCTCCCCGGAAAAAACAACTTATTGTGAAACCTTATAATGAGCCTCGGAATTGGGACGGGGATAAAGGAAATGCAAATAAACTACGATTGAGAAATTTGGATTGGAATCGTTACTACTAGTGTTTGTATTAAGGTGCGTACAGATTTACGCGCCGCGAACATGAGCAATTCACTTTTAATCAGCTGATGCCAAGCTTTTTATATCTGTATCTTACCGTTTCTGTGAAAATACAGATATAATCAGCTAGTAGGCACTGGAATTGCCGCTAGAATTGCTGAGTGGATCCTACATACTGAGTAATATTCATAGATAGTCCACACAAGCCTGGCGACATTGCTTTCTACACAAAGCCAGTTACACACACATCGATTTGTTGTCGTTAGATTTGTTGCCGTCCTTATAAATTCTATTACATACAGATGATGTTTGACAAGTTCCACTAAATCGAATTCATAAGGACGGCAAAAAATCAATCATACAAAAATCGATTTGCGTGTAACTAGCTTTCGAAGATCCATACGATAATGTATTCTGTCATAAATTTAATGATTATCACAAAAATGTCTAAGTGGGCTCAAACCTACTGCCATGGGGAGACAAAGAAATTAATTAAAAGCTATCAAAATAGTGATCTGGATATCTGTTACACTTTTTTAGTCTAAGACATAAAATGATAATCATGAAATTGATAACATAATTCATTTTAAAAATTCATTCAACAATTTAGAGGAGTTATTTTCTATTTTTTAATCAGCAAGAAAACGTTGGTTTATTTTTACCCTTATTTTTGGGTATTTTCAGAAATCAAGATATTTCACCTTATTTCTCACACGGAAACTCTGTAAGTTATATTATAATAGCTACAGCACAGCTACAAGACCACTGGACTCAATTTACTTTGGCAAAAAACACGGATACTGTTCAGTGTTCATGGTCCACGTCTATCAAGTGAAATTAGCAATACGGTACTGTCACTATACAATTATAACTATAACTGTAACTATAGAATTTTCACAATATTATCACTAGGAACTGGCAGGCTTTGAGTACGACTGACAACACTCTGTACCTTTACCACTGCTCTAGACTAGGCAAGCGATCCCTCTATATATATACCCTAACGTTTTCATTCCACAACAATCCAGAAAGATGGAGGCTTCTCTATTATCCACACAATACACGGGAATCTACCGATTCCGCCCCGCGGTTAGTATGTGTATGGCCACTCACATATTAAACGTAACAAAGTGAACGTCAGTGAAGTCATCAAAAGTGACGTATTGCTCTCACTAGAAGCCGACATTACGTTCCCCGACTGAAGGAGCGAAATCAAAAGTCCCCACCCCTACCCACTGTGCTAAGGGGTTGGGGGTGGTTTAAAGGTACCATTTTTTGGTTTCTCGCATAAAACTCGAACACTATGTATCCTAAGGACTTGACTGTCATATAACAAATTAAAGCTTACATAATTTCCGAGATATCCGCTGTTGAAGGTTTACCACCATTTTTTTTTTATTTTTGCTCTTATAACTTAAAATAGATGAGAAAAATCCATGCTGATTATGAGCTTATAGAGCATTATATTCTCTTCAATCTGATTTATAATTTCACACCTTTTACTTTCCTTGCTCTATTACCATAGGTAAGGAAAGTATTGCTTTCCGAAAAAAATTAAGAATTTCTAAATTTCTATACGTTTCAAGGTCCCCTGAGTCAAAAAAGTGGTTTTTGGGTATTGGTGTGAGTGTGTGTGTGTGTGTGTATGTGTGTGTGTGTCTGTGTACAGGATATCTCATCTCCCAATAAACAGAATGACTTGAAATTTGGAACTTAAGGTCCTCACAATATAAGGATCCGACACGAACAATTTCGATCAAATGCAATTCAAGATTGCGGCTAAAATGGAGAAAATATTGTCAAAAACAGGGTTTTTCGCGGTTTTTTCGAAAACGGCTCCAACGATTTTGATTTAATTCATACCTAGAATAGTCATTGATAAGCTGTATCAACTGCCACAAGTCCCATATCTGTAAAAATTTCTTTTAAAAATAAAAAATTTAAAAATATACTTCATTGTATATTTACTACAATCTAATCCAGGTGAGAAACAATTTGGGAAATTATCTTCAAAATAGTGATAACCATAATTACAATACCAGACAAAACGGTGACCTTCTCACACCCTATGTAAGATTGTCTAGAACTCATAGGAGTCATATGTATCAGAGGCATGTAATGTTTAATAAAATCCCCATAGCAATAAGAAATTTGCAAGAAAAAAGCTTTAAATTAGTGGTAAAGAATTGGCTGAAAAAGAATCCATTTTATAACTTAAGAGAATTTCTAGACTGTGATATTAGTAGTATTGCTAGACTGTGAGCTATAATTAGTTTTCATGTTATATATTATATTGTAATATGTATTTCAAATTTATATTTTGACGAAGCCTATTGCATTGATGTTTATATGTTTAATGGCAAATAAAATTCTTATTCTTATTCTTATTCTTATTCAGGAGCTCCGCCCCATCTATGCAAAGTTTGATTTTAGATTCCCAATTATCAGGCTTCAGATACAATTTAAACATAGAATTTTGAGTGGAAAAGATTGAGCATGAGAATCTCTACAATTAATGTTCAATAACATTTTCACCTAAAATAGAAAATAAGCTCGAAATTTGAGAAAATGTGATTATCCAATTGCAAACTGTTGGCAACTGTTGATTCTATTAAATCATTCACTATGAAGAGATAGCAGTCCTCGTATGTCTCCAGCGTTATTGTCCTGTCACCAGCTGGCTCAGATCTTCGTTTATAAGTAGACTTGAGATGCGCGTGCACACTAGCGTCAGCTGATCAATTTTCAAAACGGCAAGGAAAGTTGTGTGAGTGCGCCACACCAGATTTTTCGAATTTCCCTACACCTTTTGCAGCAGCTTCAGTGTTGAGTGTGAAATCTCCATTTTTGCAACAATAGACCAATAAATTGACAAAGGAATTTGGAGGGAATGTTTTAAGCAACATTTTTGACTTTGCAGCTTTGATGAGAATAGTTAGGAGGAGAACATATCAAAAGTCCAAATTCCTAACTCATGTGCTAAGGGGATGAGGGTGGTTTAAAAGTTGAATTTTTCAGCGTTTTGCTTCCACGCTCATATCTTGAGACCAATGCGTTCATCCGACATAACTAACTATTCAAAAATGAAGCTTGATAAATTCTCTACACTTTTTGTTCAGTGGAATTTTGTGATATTCCCAACAGTTCCCAAGATATTTGCTCTTGAAGGTGTGTGATTGTTAAAATAACAGGTTTTTATCTAATGTTTTGCCCTCTCAGGGCTTATAACTCTCCAACAAAGTTAAAAGTTGTGTGTATATTTTTGGCTTCAAAATTTTCTGTAATAACTTAATTTATTCAAAGTGCGGTGATATTAAGTGCAAAATTTGACTATAATTTGGTATTTTAATCATTCTAGATTCAAAATTTCTAGCTAATATATATTCTTGGACAGAACTTTGAACTTTAAATTTCCACAGTAAGAACATAACCTATTTTTCGAACATTTCATTATTTATCAAAATTTGGGAACAGAATAGTTTTGGGCTATGCCTGTTGTTCTATCCCGATCATATTCATATGATTTGTAATTATATCAACGAATAAATAAATAAACAATGCATAGTAAAAATTGATGCTTATCGAAAGTTTGTAGAGCATTGAATTCTCTTTGAAATGCCTCCACGTCGTCCAACCATCATTGCGTGGTCGGCCTCGCTTCCTCTGTCCCCCTGGTTGCTGATACAGAGACATACGTGCTGTACGGGTTTCCGGCATACGTTCCACATGGCCCAACCAACCAATTCTTGCTCTTCTAATTTCAGTATCAATGCTCGGTTGCCCATACAGATTATAGAGCTCATCATTTCTGAGTCGCCACCTATCAGCCTCTAGCACTGTTCCATAAATTCTTCTTAGGATTTTCCTCTCCCATCGATTCAACAGCATCTTGTCACAACTTGTCAACACCCATGTTTCACACGCATACATCACCACTGGTCGCAGCACTGTCTAATTTTAATGCTCCAGCTTAACAACCAAGATCTAAGAATTTTCTGTAGGCTGAAGTATGCCCTATTTCCAGCTTTCAATCTCTCTTTAATTTCCATTTGATTTTGTTAGTGATCAGGGATCCAAGATACTTGAAACATTCTATTGTTTTAAAGCGATGTCCTTCCAGTGCGAGCTCTTTAGATATCCTTCTCTGGTCTCTAGTCATCCTCATGTACACAGTCTTACTTCCATTGACTGCCAAACCTGCTTTTTTTGACTCTTCCTGAAATTTTCTGAAACTTTCAATCAGATCCTCCTCCCTTCGGGCTAAGATGTCTACATCATCTGCATATGCTAGGCACTGTACCATTCTAGTAAGCAGTGTACCTCCAGCATGCAAACCTATATTTCTGACTGCTCTTTCCAAGACAAGGTTAAACAGAGTGCCTGACAGAGCATCTCCCTGTCTCAGACCCCTCTCAATGCCGAACTCTCGAGAACTTTGACCAGCGATACTAACTTTGCTTTTGGTTCCTGTCTATGTTATGTTCACAAGGTGCACCAACTTATTTGGAATCTCCAACATGTTTGTTTCTAGCATATACATCCTGTCTACACTATCATATGCTTGCTTGTAGTCTATGAATAACTGGTGGACAGGAATATTGAATTCATAGCATTTCTGCAGTATTGTTTTGATAGTGAATATGTGATCCGTTGGTGCTCTCCCCTGTCTGAAACCACTCTGATATTCTCCAAGAACATTTTCAGGGTGCCAACCTCTTTGCTAACACCTTTGCAAATACCTTGTAAGCTACATTTAACAGAGCAATACCTCGGTAATTAGCACATTCCGACTTGGAGCCTTTTTTATGTATTGGGCAAATGAGTGCCATTTTCCAGTCATCCGGCATTTTCTGTTTCCTCCACACTTTACAGACCAGGGCATGCACCTTTCGCAAAACCAGGTCTCCTCCATGCTTCAACAGTTCAGCTGTAATTTTATCACTGCCTGGTGCTCTATTGTTCTTCAGCTCCTGCATGGCTTCACTGATTTCTTCAAGCCCCGGTTCCCGGTCCGCAATTGTCTGTTGGTCTTCCAAAAATCTGGACCCACCTCTCTCACCGATGGGATTCAACAAATTCTCAAAATACTCTGCCCATCGATCCAGAACAGCAGCTGGGTCCCAGACATATTTCCGTGTTTGTCTCTTATCAGTACTGCTCTAGCTTGGAAACCCTTCTTTTCTTCTCTTATCAAGCTGTAAATATCCCTTATTCTTCTGTTTGTGGCTTGTTCCTGTATCCTTTCAATCTTCCTCCTTTCCCAAGCTCGTTTCTTCTCTCTACATATGTTTGCTGCCAGAGTCCTAGCTCTTACAAACGCTTCTCTGGTATTCCTGGTCACTCTTTGCAGTGCTCTCTGCCTTGCTTCATTTCTCATGCTTATTGCTTCTCTGCATTCTTGGTCAAACCATTCTTCCCTCCGAACAGGTCGCATGTTGCCTAATGTTTCCTCTGCTGCTCTTGTCAAATCCCCATTATATTTCCAACTACTGATCAACTAAAAACCACCTGTGTGCTCGAGGCCCTAGTCACACATGGGCGACGGAGTCTGGGATTGATGGATCTATAGTTGGTGCTTGAACACCTATTGGTGTAAGGCTCAATGACAGATCAAATTACTTACCCTAGAGTGAAACCAATCTTCGCAGATGATACACTGCAACATTTCATCTGGAACTGATTCCTCCAAGTCAGGATAGGGCCTTTCGCAGGCGCAGTAGAGGCCACGAAAGTTGTGGTTGTAGCTGTTCAGCTCGTTCAGTTCTTTATTCTGAAGATAAAATCAATGGAGTTATGAGGGGTTAAACTTGGCATATTTTAGATCATTAGAGAAATCTGGACTAGACTATGTAAAGCAGAGTAAAAATATAGAAATCACGCATGAATGCTCGCACTGAACGATTAGATCATCCCAAGGCTTACAACCAACATTTATCTTTATAAGACCTATTCAATGTTGGAACAGACGGTAGATCTGCAGAGTAAAAAAGCAGGATGAGTTGTGGGTGACAGAACTGAGCTAGTTTACTACTTACATTGAAAGGTTCACATTGCATGAGTTTTAGTCGAGCATTAAATGAGTAAAAATGACATAAGTGTGAATAATAAGTTTCTTCCTATAGATGTGGAGTTAGCTAATAGTGATTCCATTATGAATTACGGAGAGTAACCACACTACAGTAATACATTTGGTCGTACAGTAATATTAAATAATAACCGAATATGCATTTATTTAATGCACCAAGAATCAAGAATACGATTCAGAGAAATGGTTAATTTTTATGTCACATTCCATTGAAGAATTAGTCATTACAGCATTTAAATACGATACAGTCGTACAAAACATTTATATTGTCTTTCATTTTGACTAAAAAGTGTTGTCATTCATTTACTGTATAAAAGGTGAAAATATAAAATCTGCTAAATATTCTTTTTATTGGAAATTGTCAACTCTCCCATGACATTTTGCAGCATATTCCATCAAATTCATACTGAAATCGTTATTTTTAGGTTGGGATCATTTTAGGTGGAGTGTTCAGGAAAACTCGAATTTTCAATTAACCTCATAGAATAAGGTTGCAAGGTGTCAAATATGTGGTGCGGAGGCGGGAACTGATTTATCCGTTTTAGGAAATGACACCCCCTAGAAATAAAGCATTTACAGTATTCATGACAACTTTTGTAGTGTTGCAATGTTGTTTACGGAGAAAAAAACTCGAACTTGAACTCTGTCGAACTATCACAGCACAAAACCAACGAGTTCAGTGTAAATTTGATGGAATGTGTCATAGGACAGTTAAGAATTGCATAGATTCCAATAAAGGACATTACTAGTCAATATGCTCACTTTTAGGAGAAACTTGAGAATTGCATAAAATCCACGGGGTACAGCAGATGTTCAAAGTAGAATTAGCTTTTCTTGGTGAATTTTTACTATATAAAACACTTGGAAAAATAACTTACTGGTTCCAAGCTGCATTTCTTTCCTTTGAAAAGGCTGTTGCCACAATCACATCTGAAGTTCCTGAAAAATAGAGACAGACCCATTCATAATATACCGAAAGAAAATAACTTGCACTTACACTGTTAAGTAATGTTCAGACCAAAATCTACAGCTCTGCAGAGTCTGTGGATGGATGGATTTAAAAAGATTTGTCGCCGGCTTAATCAATGCGGGTGTTCACACCGACATCTGTGTATCTGCCAGCCGACGCTCCAAGAAAACTCTGCTTGTATGCGGGTGTTAAAAGCGAGAAAGTTTATGAGAAATAATTAAAATAATTTTTCCAATTGTCAAAAGTAGTCGAAAGAACGTAATTTGGCCTCTCAGGAGTTTCAAAATAAAGCAGACTAGCTTATTTTTTTGTTTGGAAGTTTGGACAGTAATGTCCACTCTACCACTTAACCACGTCGTTAGAAAAAAATACAAATATAATACAAAATATATAGATATAGCCTCACCGAGCCCGCGCCGCGGTACTGCCGAGTTTCGGACGTACTACGGCGAGTGAGAAAACAAATGCTCTAAACTGTGTAGGGACACATACTAGCGCACCGAGTTAGCACCGTCACCGTGTTTGTTGCCAGAGCCGTGACCGCGCCGTCACTATAGTCAGGTCCACGTTATAATGACAGTGGATAAAGATAGAAGAATAGCGATGCCGATTCTCTGCATTAATTAATCATATTTCTACACTGTTAAAAACATAATTTGCACCGTTGTGAACCTAGAAAAGGATAATACCACCGGCTTAGTCGAATGATAGACAAGGATAGAAAAACCAAAGTTGATCAAATACTGTCATTATAACGTGGACCTCACTATAGTTCAGTTTACTTTTTGTTATATATTTCCGATACATGACTGATTGTGGTATTGTTATGTACCGAAATAGATTTGGTAAGTTGTTGACATTTGTGTGCCAGCACTATGATTCTCATCTTCTGTATCTACAGGTAATTAGTTTAAATTGAAAAATATAAATTTAAATCTGATGTAACAAGCTTATTAACAGTAGTTTGTAACACATTCAGGAATCAGACCACACAGAGCTGAGACAGTAGCACTACAGAACTGAGACACTGCTGCCGCTCGGCTGTCGCACGGATATGTGTGTTCTCCTACCACCATCACCGTGTCACGGGCTTAGCTCGGCCGTACGTCGGCGCGGGCTCGGTGCGGTTGTATGTGTCCCGACCTTTAGAGTTCAATATCGGAAAATAAAAGTCTATTTGAAAATAAGTGTTTTTCAAAAAACTAAATCACTTCACTGCTGAAATAAAATCAAAATAGATGAATAGATGGGCTACTCAAGAAAATTTATGATTCAGATCAGTGAGAATTGGAATATAGATTCATTTGTTGATTAAATATAAATAGTAATTATGGATTTGAGGAAAAAACCTGTGTTAGCTTAATAGCGTTTTAAAGAACATACGTGGGAAAGAGAATAAACAGTAGTGGAGAAAAACGGGATAGCAAATAAGATTTCAAATCAGAAAAGTTTTGAAAAGAAGACGATAAGATGTGAAATTATTTAATGTATATAATTATTTTGAGAATTAAAATCAATACAGAGAAGCTGATTGCAATCCAAGTTTACTGCTTATAGACAAGGAATGAAAAACTAGAAAGAGAAACTAATTGAAATTCAAAGGACAAGCACACACGCACACATTCAACATTTACACTCAAGCATCCTTATCGAGGATACTGATAACTTGAACGATACAAAGATCAAGTCCCATCTAAAGACTCAAACAAGCCCACTGCCACCCAACAACTACACGCGCGAACCGAGCCCCACCACCCAACAACTTAATATTGTCTGGCAATGCATTCCACAATCTAACTGCCTTCGCCAAAATGATCTATTGTAAATCAGTGTTCTGTGTTGTGAAAAAGGATTGGAAAACATTTTTCGGAATGTTAATATCATAAGTTTGAAACTTTCAAGTTACCTTTTTGTATACAGTTCAATCAGATCATGTCCCTCATGGCAATGATAACTGCAAGCAAGGCAAATGCAAGCAGGTTTATCTTCGTTTTCAATGCAAGTCTTACAAGAAAACAAAGCTTGCCGTTTGACGTATCCCTGCAAAATAAAACCACAATAAAAATGAATTAAACAGCTATTAATTACATTGAACAAAAATCTTCTAATTGGAAATTAGAAAAAGCAAAGATCATAAGTCCTTGGATGACTAAAATATTATTAAGAAAGATTTTTTCTCTTACATGAGAGAAAAAAAATATATATATGTATATGAACGTCCAAGAAGGGATTCCAGTGTTTAGGAAATAGAATGCGTTTTTTGACATATTAAGATGCTACTTCCAGAGAGAAGGCGTTAGGTTACGTCAGGTAAGGGATATTTCACATGACTGCTTCACAAAGACGGGGGTTCTCCTGTTTCCCTAGTCTGGACCACGGTATTTAGATGAAAACGGTAGGGGTCATGAAATGTGTGCGCAGTGGCCAGCCAGCTAGATTACGTCATCGCCACCAACCGAGGTTTTTAATACCTATTGGCAATTTTATGAAACTTATTAGTTAAAACCAGATGATTGAATATAAAATGACGTCAGTGACACCGGAAATTTAGCACAAACATGCGCGTGACACCTACCGTCTTCTTCTATATACCGTGGTCTGGACCACTGAAAACCCCCGAAACTCCGCCAGAGGCTTCACTTTTATCAGCTACTCCCACACACGGAGTACAGTACCTAATGCTAATGTTGAAAATAAAACTGAAACTAATAAACTTACTGGAAATAAAACTGAAATAAATAATAAATAAATTGACTGGCACGGTAATAACTGATAAAGCTAAAAGCATAGCGTACGGTAACTAAAACTGAATAAAAATATTCTAGAGCTTCATACTATCAATATTTTGTTAATAATTAATAATAGCCTATAAAATTTTATTTATCACTAGTGCACTCGAAGTAAAGTGCAGCATTATTGTTTTAAATCTAGTACTAACAAAATAAATATAATTCAACCCAATTCTTTGGTAATTTTAAAATATAAGCTCTTATTAAATGCCCTATATTAACTGAGCTCAATTAACTTTAATGCCCAATCAATATTGTATAACAAGTTAGATGAGAATAAAGAGTAAACTTATTCTAGAATTGGTATGGGGTATAGCAGCCTATTAATAGTAGTACTACTACATGGATAGAATGGGCAAATAAGTTTATTTATTGTTAAAAATAGCTAAATATAGCAAGATAAAGTAAGTATAGCCTATTTCACTCTCCTGTTTACTGGATTGCTAACCTATGACAGTCTCTCTTGAATATTCAACTTGCGGAATAGGATGGTTATAATTTCACTAAGCCAAAATGTTTCAAAAAAACAACATTTTAAAAATTTAAGAAAACTAAATTTTTGGCAAATTTCAAATCTAGAAACATGTTGGTTTTAGGTAGGCCTAGGTAGTGATTGCTCAAATGAAGAGCCAAAAAAAGAAAGTTCTAAATAATATGGATACAGTAAACATTTCTTACCTTATTATAAGAACAGTTTTTATCATCAGATGCACCCAAAACTGCATAGGCTTGAGTTTCCCATTTTTGCTGTTCTTCAAGAACATCCAACATTGTAACTGTGTTTCCCTCGTCTTCCATGTTTTCAACATTTGAATCAAAAGATTCTGATTTAGGAGTGTTTTCCATGATAAAAATATTATTTAGATTAAGATTTCTTTAATCAAAATTTTATAAAAAGCAAATACCACAATAATTTTGTTAGCTTCACTTATCTTCAGTGGATGATCTTCTCAAAACTCAACTCATGTAAGTTAGTAAGAGAAAACAGAACAGAAAAAGAAAACAGAGCCTGACAGAACAAGAGCAAACAACCCAGCTGTAGGCTAGGCTGTAGCTGGATTGCGGAAACTTGGCTCTTTTGATTGCAGCGCTATTAGTGCTTTGACTACCGTACATGATCTTTAATAAAAAAATGACTATTATATAATTGATTCATCATTTGAAATTGTTCTTATTAGCATTGAATATTTGCAAGTAGTTTTTTTTTTAGTAACGTTGCCTACTAGAGGATAGCAATTATTGGTTTCCTTTTGCTGAGCACATTTTCCCGCCAAAATTACCGTGACACAACTCACGGAAACGAGTAGAAGTGTGACCCCTATTTAGGTACAGAGGGACAGCCTGATACCAGATACAACATAAACAGTTGCATCTTTACTATTATTACAATAAATCTACACAACAATTTATTGTGAATCAATTTTTAAAACGGTACTTGAATTTATAAATAAAAATATAAATCTCAGTACCCTTTAATATTGTCACATGTTTCAGAAATTAATGCCATTTTAATGTCCAAAACATGTTGTGACAATAACTTGAAAGAGTACTTAGATTTATATTTTTATTTATATTAAAAGTAGCTCTAAAGAAAAAAGACAATTCTTAGATTTCTATTTTTATTTATATTCAAGAGTAGCCGAGTTATATTCAGAGTTACTCTTTAAGCTGATAACTTGTGAAGTGTTACCGGCTACAAAAAAAGTTCATTACTTGCGTGAATTCAAGTCCTATGAATACATAGACTAACGTGGCATCTATTATATTTTTGCATTCCAGAAATAATTTTCATTGCAAATCATCAGTTTATAAAACTAGTGACCTCTTGGGTTAGAGAACTCGCTCATGAACTGTTGTATTACTAGTAGCTCTGTGAACAGTAGACCTCGCGCAGTTACAAACCACAGCCTCCTCTGTCGATCAGACAAATCCTGTCTGTATGTCGTGTCAACAAGAGAAAATGGCGAATAACAGAAGACACTTTAAAGTTTGTAATATAAATTAAAACAGGAGGTACAAACATAAATAGATTGAAAACACTTGAAAAATTACATTAGAAATGGGGGAAATTTTCGGAGACTAACTTTTTAAGTTAGTTTTTCAAACTGCAGTCTGCTGGGTTGAGGAAGGAGACTTAGTCTCCGAAAATTTCCCCCATTTCTAATGTAAGTTTTTGAGTGTCTTCAATCTATTTATGTTTGTACCTCCTGTTTTAATTTATATATATAAAGTTGGGAATGTTGGGAACAAAGGGGGCCCAGCCTTTATATATATATATATATATATATATATATATATTATATATATATATATATATATATATTATATATATATATATCTATATATATATATATAATATATATATATATATATAGATAGATAGATAGATAAACAGGATACACACAGCAGGGATAGATTAAAAACCTACATTTAAATGAGAATTTTCGGGGGCTGGGCCCCCTTTGTCAATCAACCAGGAAGTGAAGTTGTGCAGATTTGAACATTCTAATGGTCGTGACCACAGAGACATGGTAGAGATGTTGTATAGACCATAGAGCACAGACGAACAGAGGCGCACTGATTAAATGAGCATTATGGGATTAGTTGGTGGGCAATGATGGGTTATTTCAAGCAGGAGATTTCAAATTTGAGTGGGTTATGGATAAGGAAAGGTGTAGATTATGAATTGATAGAAAAGAGGAGATTTAAAATTAGAAATCCGAAATGAAGTAGAATAAAATTAGAAAATGGAATTATAGAATTGAATGGTCTTTCTCCCCAATTCCACACACCTTTATTCAAATTCCAACATCAGATTTCACTGCAGTTTCTTGATATTGTTCATGAACAGTATACTCTACCAACTCCCATTCTGTCTATCTCCATTCTATCTATATCATTCTGTCAACTCCAATCTTGGCCAACTTCTGTCTTTCATCAAACTGATTAAACTCCACAATGATCCTTCCCTTTCCAATATTTGTGATGAGATCCTCAAAAAATCAGATTGTGCTCTAGAGAAAAATAGAAACTCTCACCTTGAAAAACTTTCTTCCCTGTATAAATCCAACTTCCAAAATAACCTGCCTCTTCAAATGCATCATTCCAACATCCCCCCCTCATCAGTGACAAACCCAGCCTTGCCTCACTCTTGAACCTACCACCACCCTGCCACATTCACCCTCCTTACCTAAACGTTTGCCTCAACAACCTCCATCACCTTCAATCCATCAAGAAAACGTTGAAAATCCCACTGTCCTCAACCTATCCTCAAGAAATCTTTCACCTACAGATAAATCAGTCCTCAACGAGGGTCTTTTTTTGCCCCAACTCCCAAACTCAATGCCATCAACCTTCTCTCTGATACTGTTCACTTCACTAGATATCTCAGATGGCAAGTATACTTCAGTGGCAACAACACCTCTGACCCTTCTTGCCCTCCCCCCTCGACTACTTCTGACCAAATCATCAAAAAGTTTGCCCCAAAATCTAATCGTGAACCCAAGTCTCTCCCAGCCAACCACCCTGTTGAAATCTTCTGCAATTTACTCCTCAACAAAGTCAGCTCTATAAAATTCATTGAATCCCTCACTCCAACCCCCAACCTCACATCCCAAGAGTTCAAATCCATCAAAGACCTTGGTATTTCCATCACCAAAGCTGACAAAAGCTCAACCATTGTCTTACTGAACACCACTGATTACATCAAAGAAGCCAACCGGCAACTCACCAATCCCGAACAGTATCAACTTCTGCCTTCTGACCCTACTCCACGAATCCAAAAGAAAGTCTTCAAATTTCTGATGCAATACGGTCCATCTGAAGGCCTCTTGGACTCAGACATCAACATCCTTTCCCCAGACACTCCCAACACACCACACTTCTATCTTCTTCCAAAAATCCATGAACAAGGCAATCCTGGTCGTCCCATTGTTTCAAGCATAAATAGCCCAACAGAACGAATCTCTGCCCTTGTTGATTTACACCTGCAACCCATTGTTGCCTCCCTACACACTCATCTCAAAGACTCCTTCCACTTCATAGATCCTAAGAAACACAACCCTTCCAACTGATCAACAACTACTCCTTGTTACCATTGATGTGGCCTCCCTCTACACATCCATCCCCCATTCTGAAGGCTTAAAATCCCTTGAGCATTTCCTCTCCTCACGCCCCACACCCTCCACCCTTTCAACTAACTTCCTAGTAAACCTTGCAAAACTGGTGCTCACAAGCAATGTCATCAGGTTTGAAGATAAATATTATCTTCAAACCCAGGGTACAGCCATGGGCACCAGGATGGCACACACCATCCTATGCAAACCTGTTCATGGGCCTCCTTGAACAGGATTTCCTTTCTAAACAAACCCCCTGATGTGGCTCTGTTTCATTGACGACATATTCCTCATATGGCCTCATGGACATGATACCCTCTCCCACTTCCTCAATCAACTCAACTCCAACTACTCTGTCTCCTTCACCTGGAATATCTCTGAATCCTCCTCCATCAACATCCTAGATGTCAACGTAATCCTTTCCAACTCCAATGCCTTATCCACCAATACTTTCACCAAATCAACCCACACTCAACAGTTCCTACACTTTGCGAGTTGCCATCCCTACCACATCAAAAGGTCCCTCCCACATTCCCTCTCAATCCGCGGCCAAAAAATTTGCATTGATCCCCACCACCTTGACCAGTACCTCAAAAAACTCCACCAATCCCTCCTGAAATGTAACTATCCTGAAAGGTTGTTACAGAAACAAATATAAATATAAACAGGATACACATGACACAGATAGATTAAAAACACTTAAAAACTTACATTTAAACGAGAATTATTATAATGGTCGTGACCACACAGATGCGGTAGAGATGTTGTGTAGACCATAGAGCACAGACGAACAGAGGCGCACTGATTGAAGGAGCATTATGGGATTAGTTGGTCGGCCATGATGGGTTATTTCAAGTGGGAGATTTCAAATTTGAGTGGGTTATGGATAAGGAAAGGTGTAGATTATGAATTGATAGAGAAGAGGAGATATAAAATTAGAAATCCAAAAAGAAGTAGAATAAAATTATACTATAATATATACTATACTATATATTATATATATATATATATTATATATAAAGTATATATATAAATTAGTGAATATAAATTAGAAATTTTCGACACAGAAATATAAATATATATATATATATATATATATATATATATATATATATATATATATATATATGTGTGGTTATATGGGTATATATTTATGTTCAACAAATCTTGAAAACGGCTCTAACGATTTTCACGAATTTGGAACATAGAAAAGGTTTATGATATAACAATTCGATTCCACTAGGTATCATCCTTGGGAAAACTTGCTGAACGACATTAAAAGGATAATTCATACTTGGCTGAAACAGCTGTGGATAGTAAAAAAGAGAGTGAGCGAGTGAGGATGTGAAAAATCAAATCTGAACATCAAAAATCGGTCAAGTCATTTTTGAGAAAATCGTGAAAAACATGTTTTTTTTTGGTAATTATCCGCCATTTTTCTCAAGAATATAACGGAGCTCCTGCAATTTTCCCAGAAAATGAGACTCATGTCAGTTGAAGGGCTTATAAATAGCTATCCATGATATAAATTTGAAGAAAATCATTAGAGCCGTTTTAGAAAAAACCGTGAAAAACATGGTTTTTAGTAATTATCCGCCATCTTGAATTGAGGTGAAATAAAATGATGTTGTCAATTCCACAAAGTTTTTATTTGAGTCCAAACTAGTTTCGATGCACTTGGCATCATCATCAGTGGTAGACTGATCGAAACTAGTTTGGACTCAAATAAAAACTTTGTGGAATTGACATATTTTTATTTCACCTTAATATGGAGAAATTCCACAACATCTCTAAGCAAAGTGTTAATGTTAATCTTGAATTGAATTTTATTGTCGGATCCTCATGGTATAATGACCTCAAGTTTAAATTTTCAAGTCAATCGGTTAATTAGGAATGGAGTTATGGTGTTCACAGACATACACACACACACACATACACAGACCAATACCCAAAAATCATGTTTTTGGACTCAGGGGACCTTGAAACGTATAGAAAACTTGAAATTAGGGTACCTTAATTTTTTTGGAAAGCAACACTTTCCTTACCTATGGTAATAGGGCAAGGAAAGTAACAATATTGAAAGCAGTGTTAATTGATTAAGTTTGTACAACGTGCATGACTATTTTAGAATAGATTGGAATCATTTTATGTGATTCATGTTATTTTATTGTATTGTACTGATACTGACTGATCTTAGTGTTTTTGTGTTTGTTTTGACTTACTTGGTGTTAAAAAATTGATGAAGTCCATGTATTCATGTGAATATTTTATGACCAATTAAATTATATTCTATTCTTTTTAAATAAATAAAAATAACGAGCGAAGCTCGGTGCCCCGATATTAGAATATAAAGAGAAATGCAAAACCGTAGACTTGAATCTTAAGGTGTGTACAGACTTTCGCTCTGCTCCGCAATCGAACGTCACTCGAGCAGATCGATTGATGATCGACCGGGGAGCAAGAGTGGAACGCGAAAAGAGCTAACATCTCCCGTAACGTTCATGACCGGAGCGATTGCGGAGCGTGTTGGAGGCGCGTATATCTGTACACGCACCTTTAGACCTCACTTCGCTCGGTCAATAATGTTTGTGTTTGAAACCTGCAACTTTTAATTGTACAGAGTGTACAGAGTTGATGAAAATGATGAAAACAGCTAAATATTTCTTTTGCAATAATAATTTAACAATTCAGTTTTTTCATGTAAAAGTTCTGAATTATTTTGTATATTAATCAGCTGAAATCATGTGTCAGAGTGTAAGTCTACAGACTATAATTACAGTATATCCTATTATATTAAGCGAGCAATTTCTGTATATATCTGGTTATTTTTATATCTGGTTATGTTTTACGGATCTCGAAAACTGCTCTAACGATTTTCACGAAATTTGGAACATAGTAGGTTTATGATATAAAGATTCGATTGCACTAGGTCTTATTCTTTGGAAAACTCGCTGAACGACATTAAAAGGATAATTCATCCTTGGAAAACAGATGATAATTTCGTCGTCTCTCGATAATAGAAGATGTGTGTGTCTGTGTGGGAGAGAGACAGAATTATTTCCAGCTGTGTAATCATAATCAATCAGCGAGAAATTTTATCTAGCTAGACAATTTTTAATCGATTTGATCAACATAATCTGATTTATTGACATGACATGATAATCCTCCTAAACTAGAGTATATCACATAGTTTTCAAAGTTGATCATTATTTGACAATTTCAAGTGATTAGTGAGTGTTATTTTGTTATTCAATTTGGTTTGTATATAATCTAAATTATATTTTTTTGTTTTCAAATGTTTGAAAACAAAATTGAACCTGAATTCAAGTGTATCGAACATAACCTACTTTCTGGACTATTTATAGTGTATAAATCAAAATTCGGGGAAAAACAGTTTTGGGCTGTGCCTGTTAGTACTTCCCCAATCATTTTAAAGAATTATGTTCGGTTTCTCAAAAGTCAATAAATTAATAACGACTCGGTGCCCCGACATTCTGAGTGATAGCTCCCAAATAGCCTCAGCTGATGTTATGAATATTTGAATGAATGAAAAAACTGTAGTAATTGCATGATAGTAATTGCATACTCCAACTTACTAATGATGAATCACAAAAAAATTGTTATGTAAGTTTAACAACATATAAAGTTGTTACTTTCAATGCTATTTGTTACATCCTGAAAAAGGACGGAGTTGGTAAATTCTGTTGTGCAACAAACTTGATCTGTAAAAAGGGTCGATGATGTATTCTAAATTTGAAAAGTTATTGCCGAACATACACACAGACGAACAACGACTTTGGCCTTGAGTCAAAAGTAAGAATTCGCTAGCGCTTGTTCAATACATTCCAAAGTACGTAATAATATTATTCCAATCTATAGGCTATAGATAAAAATCGAGCCTCAAATTTTGACATTCAATAACTTTTTTATGTATGCACCGAATTTGATGTTTTTTTTTAGTTGTGTTTGTTATGTTCAGGAACAGGTTTATGGCCAATCAAATTTATGATCCGACTCCAGGACTCTTTCCTACGGTCCTTCAAAGTTTACATGTAATCCTTATGGGAGAAGATTTGTGAGCTGGCCACACACAGAAATAAAAATCAGCTGTTATAATCATTGCGTCATCTAACAGCCGTCGGTAGATCTGTTTTTCTATATTCTTTCTACTAATTCACAAAATTTCAATTATAATAATAATGCCGTGGTGCGAACGACGTCCAAACTTGGGTCGTAGATCTCGAAATGCTGTGAATTTAGAATATGCACGGGAAAATCAGCAGCAAGGAGATATACCATTCAATTTCCCAGCAAGCTGCATTCAACTTTATCTAAAAATACAAACTGATGCGCAACTATTAGTTCTGTGAACAGTAGACCTCGCGCAGTTATAGACCGCATCCTCCTCTTATACTGTCCATAAGAGTAGGTACATAACTCTTTTTACTTTCCTTGCCCTATTACCATAGGTAAGGAAAGTATTGCTTTCCAAAAAAATTAAGGTACCCCAATTTCAAGTTTGCTATACGTTTCAAGGTCCCCTGAGTCCAAAAACATGATTTTTGGGTATTGGTCTGTGTGTGTGTATGTGTGTGTGTGTGTGTGTGTGTGTGTATGTCTGTGAACACGATAACTCCATTCCTAATTGACCGATTGACTTGAAATTTTAAACTTAAGGTCCTTATACCATGAGGACCCGACAATAAAAAATTCAATAAAATTCAATTCAAGATGGCGGATAATTACTAAAAAACCATGTTTTTCACGTTTTTCTCGAAAATGGCTCTAACGATTTTCTTCAAATTTATACCATGGATAGCTATTTATAAGCCCTATCAACTGACATGAGTCTCATTTCTGGAAAAATTCCAGGAGCTCCGTAATATTATTGAGAAAAATGGCGGATAATCACTAAAAAACCATGTTTTTTACGTTTTTCTCGAAAATGGCTCTAACGATTTTCTTCAAATTTATACCATGGATAGCTATTTATAAGCCCTATCAACTGACATGAGTCTCATTTCTGGAAAAATTCCAGGAGCTCCGTAATATTATTGAGAAAAATGGCGGATAATCACTGAAAAACCATGTTTTTTACGGTTTTCTCGGAAACGGCATTAACGATTTTCTTCAAATTTATACCATGGATAGCTATTTATTAGCCCTATCAACTGACATGAGTCACATTTCTGGGAAAATTTCAGGAGCTCCATAATATTATTGAGAAAAATGGCGGATAATCACTAAAAAAACATGTGTTTCACGATTTTCAAAAAAATGACTTGACCGATTTTTTTCAAATTCATACCCTGTATAGTTATTTATCGGCTCTATTAACTGGAATGAGTCTCCTTTCTGAGAAACTAATGGGGGTCCACCCCATCCTTGAGAAATGGACTTTGTAGCCTCCATCTCGTTCATGAGGTAGGTAGGTAGAGCAGTTCATAAAAAGAACACATAGTCGAGATATTTCATGTGTAGAACAGCTGTTATGACGACTTTCAAAAAATATCGAATTTCACAATTTACACAAAGGAAAAAGTACTCTGAAAACAACTATACACATATACAGAAGTCTGATCGTAGTTTCAAATAAGTTGCCGCCAATCGTCATTATGTTATTCCCCTAATGAGGCTTATAGTTCAATGAGCAAGGAAAGTTGTGTGAGTGTACCACACCAGATTTTTGTAACTAACTATTGTATGTAATATTGTAATTTATCTAATATTTTGTGTAATTGACGTTGTAGTTTTAGTTTTTTTGGGAAATAAACATTTATTTATTTATGTCGTGTCGGCGAGATATCGGTGTGAAAACGGCTAATAACTGTTGGGGTAGTGTATCAAAAATGCTAACATCAAAAGCTAATCTCCTTCAAGACATACTGGCAACAGGACAGCCCGAGTTCAAAGCAGAGAAAGTTCGAGAGACATTACTATGTTATTTTAGTTATTAATTGCATGCGTAATTGCAAGCAAACAATAGTTAATTTAATAGTGCATAAAAATTGCATCCAATGAGGCATGCAATTCATAGTCTACACAGCAAATGTTCCACGGGAGGAATTTTGACAGATTCTGTTCCAGCTCCAACTTTCTGCCCCACAGTCGAAGTGTGGTAAATTGTTCGACCTGGTACAGTTCCAACAGGTTCCAACTATCTGAGCTCTCATTGGTCGATTATTGTAGTCTGCTTGCTTCTCTACGCATGCGCTGATAGTTTACTTTATATGTGCGCGCCAAATGCCATGCGTCATGGCATGCAATTTATATCAACTCGACAGCTGATTTATGATGAATAATTCTATAGACTGATTTTTACTCTAATATTGGCGTATGAAGGAGGCTCCGTTTCCTTTTTTATTATCCTTGAAATGAAAAAATTCCAAAAACCTTGTATATACGTCGACGCGCAATTTAAAAAGGAACATAGCTGTCAAAATTTCATGAAAATATATTACCGCGTTTCGCCGTAAATGCGCAACATATGTATAAACATTTAAACATTAAGAATAAATGTAGCCTATAACAATTACATTTTGTTAGAGTGAAGTTATAATTCAGCACGCAACAACAATATTATTTACCTCGCTTATTCGGTTTTGATTAGGATCATTTTGAGAAACCGAAAAAAGCGAAATATTTTATTTTTCAATGATGTACCCTGTTTGTGAGTTTAAAAATACTGTAGAATTCATTAAAATAAATAAGAGGAGTATGGAATTTACCTGATCTATTCCAGTCAATTCATGATTAGTCAATGAAATTAGTTATGAGTAATAAATAATAAGATTCTTAAAATGTATGAATTCAGGGCTACTTATATTATTTATAAATAGTAACCTACGTACCCTTTTTTACTGATATATTTATACAATTGATTAGTGTTCAACATAACATGATGCTAAAAATACAGTGAGTGAATCAACTTCAATAAAGCATTAATTCAATTTCAAATAGGCTACTAACTGAAGATTAGAATAACAAATATGTAAAATCTTCACAAGGAACAGCGATTGATATAATATGCAGCAGATTTATTATTAGAAAATGGGAGAAACACATAATTATCAAATCATATTTACATAAAAGAGAATACAAAAGTAGTGTAGGATTCTATTTTTTCTCTATGGTTACATTATTGGAAATATTGAAACTCAAGAATTGTAAATCTCCATATAAGATAAAAATCTGATGATTAATTGGATGGATTAATTTAATCAATCTTCAAGATAAATCATACAACAGATACCATATAAAATAACGATTTGATAATAAATCAGGTGGATTGATCGATTTGATCAATCTCAAAGTTGAATTATAGAACGCAATAACGTTTTAATTGTTTCACCAATGTTAGGTTAGTGAATGTAGCATACGATGCATATAATACGAGTAACTAGTATACATCCTTTTCTGCGATAATTGTTGACGATAGAGGGCATTCCACTGATCTAAGGGCATAGAAGAATTATGTGAACTTTGATGAAGATTACTGTTATAATGATAATAGCTATTCATAGCAGGATTGTAACATGGATTCAAGGCCTGTCTTATCCTTTTACGTTGCTGAGGAGTGAAGTCACACGACTGCGCAAAGGATTCATCCATGTACTCAGGGTATTGATTCACTTGATAATGTACGGTTGAAGTGGATTGCCGCCTATTGCATTCATCTGTGGTATACCTGTAGTCTTGATTCCCTTCATATGTTGACTGCACATTTGATCCACACATGTACCGAAAGTCGTTATTTTCTTGATGATGTACAGGTGTATTGGATCTCAAGTCTTTGACTTGTTCAAATGAAGTAGACGATGAATCCACTTCGCACAATTTTCTCTTGGGCACAAAAATGTGAATTGGCTTTTTAATTTTGTTTTGGTCATTGTCTGAATATTGGGTTGACTTAGAATCTTCATCAGGTATCCGATTAGAGGTATCACCGGTAGTGTCTTCGAAGAATAGTACAGAATGTAAAGATGGTGAACGGGATTGACGACTTGAAGATCCTGATTTTGGAGAGTCCAATCCACTCATTACATCATCTCCATAATGACTAGACCTATTTTCATTTGAACGTTCAACACTTATTTCGAGTTTTTCAAGATTCAAGTCTTGAATGCTGGAATCATTTGTAAACTTGAAGCTGCTATCAGATTTGCAAGGTAAACTTTTAATAACGTCGACAAAGTACATATTCCGACACCTTTCTGTGACATCAGCCATTTTTCGACCATAAGACGAGATGAAGTACTCGGCAACATCACTTTCCAAGCTACCTGCAGGCTCCAACACTTTCTTCCATTTGCACTTTTCTGAATCGTTTGCAGCAGCAGCATCACGGACAAAATGTCTGCGAGATTCTTCTAGCTTTTTGAAAGAGTAGAACACTGGTGCTTTCTTAAACCTGAAACAAAAACTGTCATTGAAAAGTGTACAGAGCAAAAGCATGTTCCCCTCAGAGGACTTTCATTATGGCATGGCAATCCCGGGGTACCCAGCAAGTGGTAGATGCATCTTGTCTTATCAAGCATCCACTGCGGGAGGCGGGAGGAGATACACCGAGCTCATCTGGCTCCGGATATTGAAATATGCCATGATATTGTTCCATTGATAAAAAATGATCAAGTTCTCAATCACATTTGTAGAAATTTCAATAAACATGTAAGCAATTGAAAAAAGAAACACAAAACCCATAACAATTATTATTATTTATATTCAGTGATATTTCAAATCTGCTGAAGTGGTATTGCAAGTAAAAACTCATATACCAACAGCTATTGAACAATTAAACATGTTATGGGTGGGCTTCTCAAGACTGAAGAGAAGTGAAGAATAAATCATGCACTGAATAACGGATAAATATTTCATGAAATGTTACATCCAATTGAGCCACAGAAATATTTTGAAATTAGATTATTGAAAGGTGAAACCAATAGAATGGATGAGGATAAAATAAATCCAATTCTATTGGATTCAATAAAATTGAAATCTATTTTTCTGCATATTTATCTAGATCAGTGGCTTCCATAAAGTGGTCCGCGAGGAGCGAGGGAAGAAAAATAGATGTTTTAGGCGTTATTAGTGTTATTTGAATCAGGGGCGTATATCAGGGGGGGCAGGCCCCCCCCCAAAATAATGAACATGAAGAAAAATCAGTACAGTAATTACAGAAAAAAAGTACAGAAATCTGAAGTTTTGACGGCCTGACGGTAAAGTAAAAAGGGCGTTCAGCGCAAATTACCCTCTGAATATGAGCAGCAAAACTGATATCAAGTATCATGGGGTGTCTACTTGAAATCACTTAACCTAACATTAACCTTGCCCCCCCCCCACAAATATATTCTATATACGCCACTGATTTGAATTAACTTTATTGGTCTACATTCAAGTATAATCAATTTGCCTTGCAAAATGTTACAGATCAAACTACAGGATGTTTACGAACTGCCTATTATTGATTCACTCTAGGGCAGTGCAGTGCTTCTCAAAGTGTGGAGCGCGACCCTAAAGGGGGCGCGATCATTCCTCAGGGGGGGGCGAAGCTTGGTTGAAAAATTATATGAATTTACTTCTAAAATAATTACGATAAGCATCTTTCTTTTATTCTCTATTGATTGATACAATAAGTACATCATCAAAATTATAGGGAGAGAGAAAATAATGACTTTCCCGAAGCCCCCCCACCACTCTCCCACATACCGGTGAAAGCATTTTTCAAATGATTAATACATTTTTGAAGGACATTGACATGTATAGGAGCAAATGTGTAGGAATTTGTACAGATGGGGCTCGGGCTATGTCAGGAAAGTACACTGGACTTCGAGGATTGATCAAAAAGGTAGCACCAGAAGCTAGATGGACACACTGTATAATTCATAGGGAGGCTTTAGCAGCAAAATGTATGACTCTTGAACTTGATGGAGTTTGACATGTGGTCGTTGAAGCACAGAATAGATACAGAATGGAAACTTGTAATCAAACGCCTATCTAACCAATGCTTTTTACATGACCCCAATACTAAACACGTCACGTGACCTTGGGAAGTTCCAATCCTGGTCTTCTGATTGGCTCGTGGCAGTGAACGAGACCAATTGATCCGGATCATTAAAGTGATCCGAACCTACCATCAATACTATTACAATGCGGCGCTTCCTAACAAGATGGCGGATTTTGGCGTCAGGGTATAGCCAAGTTTCCTTACTGTATGTATACTGTGGTTGAAGTAGTCAATCTCATTAAGGCTGTTCGGTACACCTTTTTTATTATTTGAATTGGATAATATTTTTTAATATAATTGTTGAGATCATTATAAGAGTGAGAAAAAGTGGCAACTGAAAATTTTCAAGTGGTCCAATAAGCGAGTTATGGGTTGTTAAGATCATTATAAGATCTTAACAATTATATTGAAAAAGATTATCCAATTTAAATAAAAATAAAAAGGTGTACCAAACAGCATTAAACGGCATGGAGTCATGAGTTTTTAGGATTCTCTGTGAAGACATGGGCTCAGAACACACAGCTCTACTGTTTCTTACTGAAGCTCGCTGGCTATCAAAAGGGAAGGCTTTAACTAGAATATTTGAGCTCAGACATGAAGTACTTACACTTTTGCTTGAGAAAAACCACCAAAACTCAAAGTTTTTCACCAACTCAGATTTTTTGCTGCAATTAGCATGCATGGCGGATATATTTGAGAAAATATATGTCCTAGCCAAGTCTTTGCAGGGAAAAGATGCAAACATTCTGCAATGGACTGAAATGATGGAAAGCTTTGTGAAGAAGCTAAGTTTGTACGAGTGTGGTTTCAAAAGTGACAACTTGGAGCTATTTCCCAATCTTAAGATTATTACTGAAGAAATGTATCTAACATTTCATACAATGTATCTAATTCCAGCCAATGAGAAGAAATACGTTTTTGAAAATTTAGAAATCCTCAAAAGTAGTTTCGGAAAATATTTTAATGAGAACTTGAATGGTTTGGCATGGATTCAAAACCCATTTAAATTCTCAATCAATGAGTTAAGAAAACCTCATTGATCTCCAAGGTGACTCTGCGATTAAAATGAAGTTTGAAGAATATTCTCTCACATCCTTCTGGATTGGTGTGCAAATGGAACACCCAATTTTGAGTGAAAATGTATTGAAGATATTGACTCCATTTGCGACAATTTATTCTTGAGAAACTGGGTTTACTGCTCTAACTGCCATGAAAAGTAAATATAGATCAAGACTGGTTGTGACCCAGGAACTTAGAGTATAGACACCTAGAGTATCAGAGCTGACACCTTAGAGTATTAGAGCTGACACCTCGTTTCAATAAACTCTGTGCGAAAAAAACGAGCTCATCATTCACACTTAAGCTCTTTTTATTGTTAAATTGCAACAAAAATATTTGTTGTTTTATTATGATTAAGACTATCGCCCCATTGGGTTATGTATAGAATGAGCTAAACTCAACTAAATATTGAGTATAAAATATGTAGGTATATACGTACGTATACGTACATGTACAACATGTACAGTAGTCTATGCTTATACATGTAGGGGGGCCCAGCTTACAACTGAATTATGCAGGGGGGGGGGCTCGAAGTAAAAAGTTTGAGAACCACTGCTCTAGGGCATTGTTTCTGGGTAAGAAACATATCTAAATATCATATTTAAATTGTCCGGAAGTCTTCAGTTACTCACACAGCGGCCATTTTGCTTTTTTCACGTATTATTTTTTTTCTAAATAATGGTTAAACATACGAAACTTTGGTTGAAACTTTGCACAATCATTTATATTTATAAAAACTAGACAAAGCTACAAAAAAATGATAATTTTTCAAATTCATAAAACAAAATGGCGGCCACTTAAAATTATGTTTCTTAAATAACTTAGAAACCGTTGGTTTTACAAAAAAGTTACAAGAATAACTTTTTCCAGTAAATGTAATTACCGATCTATTGATCTCTAATTTTATTAAGATCGGACCAATATTGACTGAGATATGGCAGCTTTAGTGGTTGGTGACCCACCTTTAGAGGATATGTAACGTTATTTCATTGTTTGAAATGACCTAAAATAGCATACTAATAACATGCAATGCAAATAGAGATTGTTGCATCATTGAGGCATGCCTTGGTGTGCACTAAATATTGATCCAATCTTGAAAAATTAATACACTAATCTATAGGTAATTAAATTTACTAAAGAAAAATTTTTGTTAATCCAACGGTTTCTGAGTTATTTAAGAAACAACATTTGAGAAATTATCATAAATTTATTGTAGCTTTGTCTAGTTGTTATAAATGATTGTGCAAAGTTTTAACTTCGTATATTTAACCATTATTTAGAAAAAAAATAATAAGTGAAAAAAGCAAAATGGCCACTGTGTGAGTAACTGAAGACTTCGGGACAATTCAGATATGCTATTTATTAGATATGTTTGTTAGCTTGGAACAATGCCCTAGCCCTAGGCCCTAGAGTATTGGTACGGCGTTAGTAAACAATCTGTATGTTTTCAATCGGTAAAGGGAATGATAAGTTCCAAATTTACAATGTAATAAGATACGACTATAAAGTTTGTTTAACATCTTAATGGCGGATTTGTACCACGTGACAGTCAATGGTCATACTGTGGGTAATATAGTTAGTTACTGTATCCTGCAAGAGCCTCTGCCCAGGGCTAGAACCGGTCAATGCCCTCAAACGCGGATGAGGGCGCAAGGCTAACCCCCTTGCCCTGTAGAAAAGTATTGTTGAGAAAACTAAAAAACCTAGAAATAGGACCAGAATGGAATCAGGAGAGCTGATTATGGATAGGTGGAAAGAATACTTCCATGATTTATTAAATCGAAATATTGCAAAAGAAGAAAATGCCAACTTCATAGGCCCGGGTCAGTTCATTGAGCAGCCAACAATGTGTCCTGAAGCGGCCACCCAATCGCTCAAAAACAATAAGGCGCCTGCAGAGGATCTTATATCGGCTGAAATGCTGAAATTAGGTTATGAAGCCTTGCTGGAATGGCAACTTCACTAGATAGATCAATGGGAAGAAGAATTAATGAAACTGCCATAATTATTCCATTCATAAAAAGGGAGTAGAAGTGACTGCTCCAATTACCGAGGTATTTCTTTGCTAAGAATAGTTTATAAGTTTCTAGAAAAGATAAATGGTACGCGATTGAAACGATTTTTCGAAGTGAACAATTATCGCTTTCAAAAGTTGAACAATTTCAAAAATCTCGGTTCTATCATAACAAATTATAACAATGTTGAGACTGACATTAAAGCAAAACTAGCTGCCGCTAACAGATGCCATTATGCTCTGACCCAATATTTAAACCCCATAATTCTGATGCCATCAAGATTAACCTTCGATTTTCCACTTACTGACATGTTATCATTATTACTAAAAATAAAACGACAATAAGCAATAAGAAACACTGTTAAATTTCGTTTAATTGAAATCATAAGTTCTCAGAAGTAAACAAAAAAGTTTTACCTGCAGTTTGCAGAGGATTAAGAAATTCTCATCTTCATCAAAATTGTCTGGTTCATCATCTTCATATACATCACACATCTTTACATCATATTCAATGAAATATCACCCAAAGAAATTCAACAATGTTGTAAATGTTAAGCAAGGAAGCCATGTACTGCCAATCCACAGAAGTTGAAAGCGATTGTTTGGATCTATAGAATCCTAAGCCTCTTTGAGGAAAAAGTGGTGAACATCTTGCTGAAAGTGGAAAAAACACTTGTTCTATTCCATATGCAGGAAATGATATTTCCTGTATTTGCTTTGAATCCTTTTATTCTATAAAAAAATTTCGCTGAGCTTTTTCATTAAACACATTCTGCATTTTCCACACCACTAAAAGACACCATTTCAAGAATGAATTACCTTGGCGCTTCCTGAAACTGACGAAGACACTGAAGGACTTCATACTAAAGTGTTGTGGTGCAATATTATAGGCCAAATAGTACATTTCTCAATTATATAAGCGATTTTATTAAATATTTATGGACATGCAATATTGCATGTGGAGTACATTTTCAATCACCTGGAAAAAACAATAATAAACTATAGAAAAAGAAAAGAGAAGAGAAATACTACAGTTTAACATTGAAATAAAGTTACCTCAAAAGTTTTAATCCAAATTCCAGAAGTTGAGTGGTTTTTTCATGTTCTTCCTTCTGTTCCTCCTCATTTGAAGAGTAGATCATGTGTACACACTCGCTGTCAGTTTTGATCTCGGCAACATCCTCACTTTCAGGCTTAGGAATCTCTTCAGGTTCGGGTTCCTCGCTCCCAGAATGTCCTTCAAGTACCTCCAACACATCCAAATTCACAGTCCAAAGTTCCTTATTGAGTGCATCGTCTGGTATAATGCACGCATTGGCATATGAACCAATTTTTCCAATCAGAGTTCTGAACTTTGCCATCTCATCCAGCGCTAATAAAGTTATAACGATTCCTAAAAAAAATATAAGTAATAAGGTATAAATGTATAGTATGATAAGTAATTATCTATAATATAATATTAAAAAGGATGAAATTGGCTTATACAAGTACGGGATAGGAAGTACATGTTTGACGCAACATCACGTCTGAACTACTGAACTTGATTTTTTTTATTATAATAATAAATAAATTTATATCCTTTCAAAAATACAAACAAGAAATTAAACATAAAAAGTACAAAATATCTAAAATACAATACAATAGGTCTATAAAAAATATGGAATTTAATTCTATTGGAAATTACCCTATTCAACTATGGGAAACTCATGTACTAAAGTAGGTGAAAGATTCCTAATTAATACAGATTCCTAATTTACTGAGGATGAATAAGAATACATTTTTGAAGAAAATAAAAGCATGATTATGTGCCCAAAATGATGTTGATGTTCTAAGAATTACCCCGATTTGGAATGTTTTGTATTAGTGTTTGTTTGGAGCCGAGATATATTGATTAGAGCTTAATGAATCTGGTTCTATTTCAGGCTATGTAATGTTTTGTATTATGTCTCAACTTTTATTAATTTATGTGTCTGTATATTATGCTGTACAGAGGTCTACTCATGTATGTAGCCTTGTTGTATTTGATGATTTATTATTGCTGATAAATTAGCTTATTTCTTAAGAATAGTAATAAAATTTACTTGATGCTACAGACGCTGTGCGCTAAAAAGCCTTTAAAGTGATCAACTAAACTCCAAATAATATATGTGTTTCAACCACTTATCTAGTAATCACAATGAACTAAATAACTAACAATCACCACGTAACTTGTCAAAATGGTCATATAATTTCCAAAACTGAAGAATAAATATAAAACTAAATTTATGATGGAAATATTTTTTTTTTTAAACGTACATACTAGGAGTTCTGTGAACAGTAGACCTCGCGCAGTTATAAACCACAGCCTCCTCTTATATTGTCCATTAGAGTAAATACCCTGTCTATATGTCGTGTCGGCGAGATATCGGTGTGAAAACGGCTAATGGCTGGTGTTGGGGTTGGTGTATCAAAAATGCTAACATCTAAAGCTAATCTCCTTCAAGACATACTGGCAACAGAACAGCCCGAGTTCAAAGCAGAGAAAGGTCGAGAGACAATACTATGTTATTTTAGTATTGCATGCAATCAATAGTTCATTTAATAGTGAATAAAAATTGCACTCAATGAGGCATGCAATTAATAGTCCACACAGCAGCTGATTTTTTACCAAGTTACATTGAGAAATTAAATTGCATGCGTCATGGCATGCAATTTATAATCCACTCGACAGCTGATTTATGATGAATAATTCTAGTATGCTTTTTACTCTAATATTGGCGTATGAAGGAGGCTCCGTTTCCTTTTATATTATCCTTGAAATGAAAAATTTCAAAAAAACCTTGTATATACGTCGACGCGCAATTTAAAAAGGAACAAACCTGTCAAATTTCATGAAAATCTATTGCTGCGTTTCGCCGTAAATGCGCAACATATAAACATTTAAACATAAAGAGAAATGCAAAGCCATCGTCTTGAATCTTAGACCTCACTTCGCTCGGTCAATTAAGGGCTACTTAATTTTTTTATTTTGAAAATAATACCATAGTACCCTTTTAAAACCTTTTTAGGTAACAAATTTGTGTTTTTCAAAAGGGTACTATGGTATTACTTTACATTTATCATCTATTTTTGCCAGGCGCGGATCCAGGACCCTAAACTGGTGAGGGGGGGGGCGATTGGGGTGGTCGAACAGGAGACCCCCCCCGTTCGACTCCCCCCACCACACGGAAATTTATTTTTGAAGTTTTTCAACCGAAAACAGCATTTGAGAGCTTTATTTGTTGACGTTGATTGGATTTTTGAATTTGTTCATTTATATTTATATGATATTTAATATGATATGATATTATATATTTAATATTTATATGATAATTATTTACTGCAACTACAGTAGTAGTCCAGTCACTATATACATTGGTGCTTGCAATTTATATTGCAGTTCTGATTTCTTAATGTGTTAGACAAATTGATAGACAATTCATCCTTGAGTGTACTTTAACCAGTATTTCAATTCTCAAAAAATGACAAAATTCCATATTGAAAGCTGCTTATCTTGTGAAATATTTCGGATGTGGAAATGATTATTTGTGCAACTAATGCAATGTTTGGCTGTATGATTTTGTAATTAATAACAAATTTAATTTTAAAATTGATAATACAATAAAAAATCGTTTTCTTATAAATTTTAAAATTTTCAAATTTAATATGTTTTCCTTGCCCTATTACCATAGGTAAGGAAAGTATTGCTTTCCGAAAAAATTAAGGTACCTCAATTTCTAAATTTCTATACGTTTCAAGGTCAAGGTCCCCTGATTCCAAATAAATGTTTTTTGGGTATTGGTCTGTCTCTCTCTCTCTGTGAGTGTGTGTGTGTGTGTGTGTGTGTGTGTACACGATATCTCATCTCCCAACTAACGGAATGACTTGAAATTTGGAACTTAAGGTCCACACAATATAAGGATCCGACACGAACAATTTCGATCAAATGCAATTCAAGATGGCGGCTAAAATGGAGAAAATGTTGTCAAAAACAGGGGTTTTCGCGATTTTCTCGAAAACGACTCCAACGATTTCGATTAAATTTATACCTAGAATAGTCATTGGTAAGCTCTATCAACTGCCACAAGTCCCATATCTGTAAAAATTTCAGGAGCTCCACCTCATCTATGCAAAGTTTGATTTTAGATTCCCAATTATCAGGCTTCAGATACAATTTAAACAAAAAAAATCGAGTGGAAAAGAATGAGCATGAAAATCTCTGCAATTAGTGTTCAGTAACATTTTCACTTGAAATTGAGAATAAGCTCGAAATTTGAGAAAATGTGATTTTCCAATTGCAAACTGTTGGCAAATGTTGATTCTATTAAATTTTTCACTATGAAGAGATAGCAGACCCTCGTATGTCTCCAGCGTTATGTCCTGTCACCAGCTGGATCAGATCTTTGTTTATAAGTAGACTTGAGATGCGCGTGATCACTAGCGTCAGGTGATCTATTCTCATAACGGCAAGGAAAAAGTTGTGAAATAATTTACAGCCGATTTTAAAAATAGCGATTTCAGTATCTCATTTTATCGCGATTTTTCTCTCAATCAAGAGTCTCTAAAATGAGTCTGAAACATCATAGAAACTCATGATTGATTCCAAATTGAATACAATTCCATCCTCTACGAGCTCAGTTGCCTAAAATTCATTTTGAATCACTGTATCCTATCATAGAACTTCCTAAACCGTTGATATGAGGAGAGTATCTTTGATTTCTTCATTTTATTAATGATTGAATTTTACATTACGGTCATATTCTTCCATTTAAAGCAACTAAAAGAGGAGAAAAAATCAAATTCAATTCTAAAATTCAAGATTACGTCCTTATTTATAATAATGGGTTACCGACATACATAGCTCTAAATTATTGGTCATTTCTTTGTGTATTGAAATACTGGTTGAACTACACTCAGTTGAATTTTATATTTTTCGATCGAATTCGACTTATGATCAATGATTTTAAACCGTCTTGACGAGCAGAGAAGAATGAGCTGTGGTACAATGAGATCCGATCATTGTGTCAAAAGTTATGAGTGTTTGAAATTTTGATCCTTGAGGTGTCCTTACGCGCGCTAAATTAAGAGCATCTAACGGATTGAAGTAGACAAATCCTACATGGATACTAGTCATGTAAACACGGTTGCCAAGGTGACTGTTTTAGCAACGAACGTTTACAAGTAAATAACTAGTTGGATTTTGATGAGAGATGGTCAAAGATTATGTTATTTTTATTTTTATATTGTTCGATGTAAACTTTTAATGAATTAAGGGCCGGTTTCCGAGCTCGGGATTTAGCTAAGTCCTAGACTTTAAACAGCTGGAGTCAGAAAATTGGCTTTCCAAAACGTGGTGCAGCTTTTATAACAGTAGTCGTAGTTTTTATTTTCTCATCTCTATAATTGGAAACGTTTTTACATGACTAAATTGGACATTCCTAAATAATTCAAAATAGCTGAAACTTTACACTATTTTCTCTTTATTCTATTTTGTGTTCAATTTTCTAGTTTTTCGAAATTTAATTCAAACATGACCATGACAATGACTGCGACTACGCCCTATTTTGGAAAACCAATTTTCTGACTCCAGCTGTTTAAAGTCTAGGACTTAACTAAATCCCGAGCTCGGAAACCGGCTCTTGGTGTCAATTACAAAAGCACATTTACAGCATTAACAAAAAGGAATTGTGCTAAAAGTTTGTTACACAAAAAAAAGTTTTGCATCCATCAAAAATGGAGATGGAAACATTCAACGAGATAGTAAATTCGCTCAAAGAAGGTATGCTGGAATCTATATCTAATATGGAACAAAACTTGCAAAAGGAAATTGAAAAGGGCACTATATGTTGAAAAATTAGATTTTGATAAATTAATGTTAGCACTAGAACATCGCTATGGGGATGGCCACTTACAGAACGTATACAGATGTCAACTGAAAAGTCGTTTTCAAAGAAATGGTGAGAGTTTGCAAGAACTTGGAGCTGATGTAGAGCAGTTGGCTCAAATCGCTTATATTTCTGCACCAGTCGATATTCAACAACATTTAGCCACGCAAACATTCATAGATGGGATTCGTGATAACAAAATAAAGAGGTCATTGTTGATTGGGAACCATCTTAATATGCGGTCCGCACTCACCCAAGCTCTGACATTGGATGCTGCTAAGAGAGCAGTTCATGCTTTACTACCAACTCGCCAGAGTAGAGTACTAAATACGGATGAGGTGACACAAGATAACAACAATTTAGGGCCGGTTTCCGAGCTCGGGATTTAGCTCTAGACTTTAACTGGCTTTAAACTCTGGAGTCAGAAAATTGGCTTTCTGAGTCAGAGCGTTAACGTAGTTGAGGATTCTAGACTCTGGAGTTTAAAGATCATGTTAGACCCTGGAGTTTATAATTTCGCTTTCTGAGTGAAGGGCTTATAAGTCCAGGACTTGAATTGGATTCTCGCCTCTTTCTGAGTCAAGGATTTATCAAAAATCGTTAAGTCCAGGACTTGAAACAGCATGATTTTAAACCCTCGACTGGGGTAGGGTTTAAATTCAAGTTCTAGACTTAACTGAGCAAACACAATTCAGTTATTGTTTTGGAGTAGATGAAAAGCCAAATAGATATCATGGAATACCTAAATTATTTGGATTAGTCCATCTAAATTCATAATTTATAGTTTGCAAGTTCATTTTGAAATAAAATTGTATCAGAAATATGCGTAAGAAACTAACCTCATTTTACGAACTATAACATAACCTAAAAATGTTCAAGCAAAATAATACAAGGATTGCCTTGGAATTTATATTCCAATCTGAATGTTATTATTTAATGCCATATTCAACATATTAATAACAATAATAAATTATTACTCCAGTTTTTTTCAAAACAAATACGTTTTCAAACTGAATAGCCTAATGAAATTTTTATTCCAAAATCACTGGTTAGGATCAATGATCAATAATAGCATAACGTAAAATGAAATGTTTATTCATTCACCTTTCAAAGGTTTTGCTTTGAATAAGCCAACAAAGAAATCTGATCGTATTTTTACAATATAGTTTTTTGGAGAGCATGCTCATTTGAATTGCCCCGCTGTAATCAGCTGTTTCCGTTTTGCTATAATGCCAACAAAACAACAGCAAAATATTGTGAATTTCCTTCACGTTTAATGCGTTAAAGTCCTGGACTCAAATAAGTCGAGAACTTGATAGACTCCGGAGTTAGAAGATAAATTCGTGACTCAGAAAGTCAATTTAGACCCGAGAGCTTATTTCAGTCCTGGACTCTGTAAGTCAGAACTTATAGATCCGGAGCTCGGAAACCGGCCCTTAGAGTGATGACTGTGTGGAAAGAGTGGACATATACAATTATTATGGTGTCCTCAACAAAAATGTGAAAATCGATGTTGGAACTGTGGTAAATTAGGACATTCGAAGAGATGTTGTAAATTTGTACCTACGAAAAATAAGTCAGTAGCAAAATTACTAAACAACACTGAACAGAGGGAAAACTAAATTCAGCTGACATTGGGAGGCGAATGTCAGCTGCTACCAATGAGACCTCAGAAGCAATTGGTAGTGCTACTATGATTAAAAGGAATGGGAACAGCTTACACATGAATGGGACAATTGAAGGGGAAGAGTGTTTGGTAACAATTGACATAGGAGCAACATCATCAATCATACGTCCAGATTTAATTGATTGTACAAAAGTTAAACAGATAGAAAGAAAATTTGTACTTCAAACTGATTCTGGAGAAAAAGTCCCTGTACATGGAAAAGCTGACATTGTCTTATATCTTGGTCGAAAGAGAATAAGAGCTACCGTTTTCGTTGCATCAATAATGGATGATTTCATTTTAGGCCTAGATCTTATGAGAGAGTATACATTTGTAATTGATATCTCCAGGAATGTTATTAAATTGGTAATGAATATTTGCATTTAAATCATCACCAGGAAAACAAAACAATAGAACAGGAAGTTTGTAACAAAATAAGACTGTTTACAATAGAAGAGGAACTTATACCACCTTTTTCAGAAGTACTGGTCATGACAAAACCTGAAAGAATGTTGGAAAATGAGACAAACCTAATTGAGCCTAACCAGAGCATGTATAATAGAGGGTTGTTGACTGGACACTCAATTATTGGAAAAAATGAAACAATTTCCGTTCTCATTGCAAATGTTACTGAAGAACCGAAAGTGATAGAGAAAGGTAAGGCAGTGGCAAATTGTAATGATGTTGAAGTACTTGGAGAAAACAATAATAACAAAAGATTTAAGAAAAGTTCCAATGAAGTTGAAAGGTGTATTAATCAATTACTGACTGATGGAGAACAATATATGACAGATGAAAATCGACAGTCAGCTCAACAAATGTTAAGAAAGAATGTAGACATTTTTGCTTTTGAAGATGAAGATATGGGTTATACCAAACTCACATATCACGGAATTGATACTGGAGATGCTCATCCAATAAAACAACGACCTAGAGGAGTACCATTCGCAAAAAGACAAGAAGTAGGTGATATGTTGCAAAAGATGAAGGAACAGAATGTTATTGAAGAATCACACAGCCCTTGGTCATCACCAGTAGTTTTGGTTAAGAAAACAGATGGCAGTATGAGATTCTGTGTGGACTACAGAAAATTGAATGAAGTTACAAAGAAAGATAGTTACCCACTCCCTCGAATTAATGACAGTTTAGATACACTTTCCGGTTCCAAGTGGTTTTCTTCACTTGATCTGAAAAGCGGGTATTGGCAGGTGGCATTACATCCTGACGATAAAGAGAAGACAGCATTTTCAACAGGGGAAGGAGGTTTATGGCAGTTCAATGTCATGCCATTTGGTCTTACTAATGCACCAGCAACATTTGAGAGATTAATGGATATGGTGCTTCGTGGTCTGTCTTGGGAAGTATGCTTAGTCTATCTTGATGATATTATTGTAATGGGAAAGACATTTGAAGAGCATCTGGATAACTTGGAAAAGGTATTTTCTAGACTAAAAACAGTTAACCTGAAACTATCTCCAAAGAAGTGTAACCTGTTTAGAACTGAAGTAAAATATCTAGGTCATATAGTCTCAAGAGAAGGCTTAGCTACTAACCCAGAAAACTCAGATGGTTCGATGCTCAATGCTCGGCTCGTCAAGGCGGTCTAAAATCAGGCATCATAAGTCAAATTCGGTCAAAAAATGGAAATTTATTGTTGAGTGTACTCAAGCCCATATTCCAATACACAAAAATGGCCAATTTCTATATTCAAAGCTGCATGTCTTGTGAAGTACTTCTGATAAAATTTCCAAATCTAGTGGGGATGTGAAAATTTTCCCCCTCTACAAATTCCAATAAATGAAACTATCGATTCCAATACAATTCGAAAGTTACAGAAGATTTTAAAAATGGCGATTTCAGTTTTTATTTACTCTTTTTTCGTGATTTTACTGTTGATCAATAGTTTCTAAAACGAGTCTGGTACATCAAAGAAACTCACGATTGATTTCAAATTGTAGATAAATTCATCCTCTACGAGCTCAGATGCCTAAAAATCAATCTTGGATCACTTTTACTTATCATAGAACTGCCAAAACCGTTAATATAAAAAAATATCTAGGCTACAATTTTCGGATTTTTTTTAACAATCAAATCTCACTCTACGGACATATTTTTTCATGAATCGTTTACAGCAGATGAAAGAGAAAATTCTATTGTACATTTCAAGATCAAGTAATGATTTTTAAAATGAGGAGTTACCGAGATACATAACTTTGATTATAGAAATTGGCCATTTTTTGTGAATTGGAATATGGACTTAAGTACACTCAACAATAAATTTTCCATTTTTTGACCGAATTTGACTTATGATGCCTGATTTTAGACCACCTTGACGAGCCGACAAGAATGAAGTGTAGTACGATGAAATCTGAGCATTGTGTCAAAAGTTATAAGTGTTTGAAATTTTGATCCTTGAGGTGTCCTTAAGCGCCCCTCTCCACTAGGAATGAAGTGAATCTAACGGGTGATTCTCATGGAACATGATCTCATGAACTCGTCATTGTGCGGAATATCAATGTGATGACAATTTGATGATGATGATGATGGTGATGATGGTTGAAACTGACAATTGGGTGTTTTTCACAAATACAAGGAGCATTGTTGTCAGGTGTACCTGGGAATCTATATGAGATGGAGCGCACTTGCTGATCTCAGATTGTAGAGCACAAAAATAAGCCCAGATGGATTTTGAATTATACATCTAAATGGTAACATTCGGAAGATATTGTTGATTAAAAACTAAAATTCATCAAAATTGATTTTTTCTTAAAATTTCACTCATTTTTGAAAAATCATAACTCAGTACTCATTGGAGATAGAGAGTTCCGAATGAACTCATTCTATTCAGAATTTTAAAATCTAAAAGATGTGAGCAGATTTTTCTGTCCGATCACGAGATTTGGCAGAAATAGCTGAAAGTTGGAAAATGAGCTGAAAATACGAGGTTTTTGGGCCACCCTGTATCTAGCACAAGGAAATTTTGCATGAAGAAATTGGTTCTGGACTTCTCTTATGTACCCAAATAATATATTAAAAAATGAGAACTACAATATAAATTGCAAGCACACCCCCTTTTTTATGTCTATACTAGCTTGCCCGGCGAACTTCGTACCGCCAAAAAGTCAATGTATCTCATGTCACACTTGACTCTATATTTGGTGAATCATGAAATTTATAAATCAATATCTTCATTCACGTCTCAATACGGACTTCCTATGTGCTTAGTCATGCAGCATTTATTATTCCGAAAACATATTCTTCTCAATCATTTGGTAGTAATATCTATTAGTAAAGTTTTGAATTAAAAACATATAGATAGGTTAAATTAGTGTTTCAAAGATGAATAATTTAATGTTTTCATAGTTGCTGATTGTCAATAGATGGAAATATGCGATGTACGATGAATTACACAAAATTCCATCTTCTATTTTAGGATGAATATAAAAATTCATACAAACAAACAGACATAGATAGATTATAATGATCCATGATAGACATGAATAGATTACAATCCATGAGACAATACTAAAGATTTTTGGAAATGTCAACTATTAATAATAATTATAATAAAATGTGAGTGTTTTTTCACTTGAAAGTTTTATTAAATACGATAGTAATAATAAAAATAAATTAATTAACTTGATTGCAAAATTTTACATTAAATAATTATTTGATGAATTTCAAGTTCTATCGTAATGAAAACAACTTCCTTCAAAAAATAATTTATAATAATACGTTTCGAGGAAAAAAATTAAGAACAAAAAAAGTTCAAGTCTTAGGATTGGGACCCAGTATCTCTCGCTTCAAAGCCGACTGCTTTACCAATACGCCACGACGGCGGTTGGAATCGAATGTCTTGTAACAACGTTATAACCTCCATCGCATCGCATTATCCTTATTCTTATTTTGCTACCTAGATAAGAATAAATTATAGTGGTATATTTCATCAAAAAAAAAAAGATTCAATTCATTCCTGTCTTATAATTCATAACGATATTCATTAATCTTCGCATTTACTTGTGAAGTGATACAAAAAAATTGAAGAAAATGCCGGCAACATTCAAATATGCTGTTATATTTTAGGATGGACCGTGATTGAATTCGCCCCCAAAATAGATGGAAAATGATTATTCATAGCACTTTGTTAAAAATAATTCGACACATATTATTTAAAATATTTGTTCAAAAAGCTGAATAATATAACTGGTAATTGGGTTCAACAAATTTTCGTTTCTGATACATGGATTTCAGTAGGCTACATACGGTACCATACCTAACCTTCATCATACTTGAAATACATCTCTTATGTTGAGTAAAAGTTGTCAATATTTCACCGATTTAGGAGTTTGTCAGCGAAACAATATTGTATGTTGGCTATATTATTGTATTGATTTCATTTAAAATCAAAACTCTTACATAATTTTATAACATAATTTAACTCACCGCTCCTACTGGCGGCGGTAGTGTTGTATGGTAGATGATTTTCAGTATTTAATATCGTATTTAAAGATGAAAAAACAGCTTTTCGAAAATTTGAAAGATTGAGAATCAATAAAATGTTGTTATTCAAAACTTAACAACTCACAATAATATAATATTATCACAATCGCTATAAGCTGCCAGCACTTGTATCAAAACTCCTGTATCAAAACATGAGCTTCCTGTATTGAAACACATCATATTGCTACACATTGTTGTTACCAGCGTATCAATTTCTCTATGAGCTTCCTTTATACAAACAAATTCTACAACAATATTAGTGAACGTTCTGTGTACAGTAAATTATTGTTCCAGTTCCAATCGTAAATTGTTCCATCAAATGACTAGTGCAAATTGTTCCCATGGAACGCCATTTCAAAATTGTTGGTTCAAGCTTTTGGCGCGCACACATAAAGTTGATTGTATAAAGTTGATTTACACTAAAGTGTCGTTTACTAGCTGCGTGAATGAAGAAAGGCTGTTTTACAAATTTACCTTCTAGAAAAGTGTGCATTTCTTTTATTCCATTACTCTCAAATTTTCTATAGAGAAAAATTCATTTAATGAATGGTTATTGTTAGATTTCGTCTGCCGTCCATTCTTCACTTCAGCTTCTTTGTTGTAGTAGTCGCGCTGGCAGTGTTTGAATCTTGGCGTGCTTCCGCTGCCAACTTTACTTTAATCAGCTGACTTGTTGGTCGCTCTTGTTTTTCGTCATTCTTTCTTCATTTATAGCTTTAGAATACTTTTCAAATGTTATAAAGTGTCTACAATCAAGTCAACAATCAATCTTGAGTTTTAAACTTTGAAGTCTTAAATTCTCATAACTTTCAATTCAGTGCATCGCAACCACACGTTCATGTCTACTCAAGTGTTTTTCCAAGTTACTTTGGACTCCCCCTCTGGGGAGTACAACACCTTGTCGTTGGTGGAGGGGCTTGCGTCCTCCTGTGACCCAGAGAGCTATGCCGGCGGTAGTGTAACTACCAGCAGGGCCACCCAAGCCGGACAGGTCGAAGGGTAGGAGGCAGACAAAGAAGTACTCCAAAGAAGGCGTCGTTGGGCTAATCCCCCACACGCTGGATAAACTCGGATTCAGAGAAGACTAACGAGCCTCGGAACAGGACCGGACTTAAGGAATAAAAAACGGAAATGCAATTTTATGAAATTTGGAACATGGAACGTTACGTCTATTGCTGGAAAGGAGTGTGAGGTGGTCGAGGAGATGGAGAAATATGGATTGAAATTGATGGGCATTAGTGAAACCAAAAAGAAAGGATGTGGTGAGATGGCTTTAGATAAGGGATACACATTTCTATATTCAGGGGTGGAAATGAAAGCTAGAGCAAAGGAAGGAGTGGGCATTATACTAAGTGATGAGTGCCAAAGAAAAATGGTGAGCTGGACGGCAGTAAACTCTAGAATTATTTCTGCAGATTTAGAGTTTGCTGAAAGGGTGTCACTAATACAAATATATGCTCCCACAGATGACTCGGCTGAACTAGAGAAAGAGACATTTTACTCAGCCTTACAGGAAACAGTTGATAAGGCCCGACAGTATGCAAAGCACATAATAATCATGGGTGACTGGAATGCGAGGGTAGGCAATGATATCACAATAGGACATGGATGCCTAGGAAAGCATGGAGCAGAGTCGGTAATGAATGGTAGTGGCAAGAGAATGCTGGAGTTCTGTGTGGATAACGATCTGTTAGTTGGAAATTCCTTCTTCCCCCATAAAAGTATCCATAAAATCACATTCGAATCACCCAACAGAGGAGTCAAAAGTGCAATTGACTATTTTGTATACTCAAGGCACTTCAGATATGCGGTAACGGATGTGAGGGTGTACAGGAGTGCGGAGCTCAGTACAGAGCACAAACTATTGATTATGGACACACAAATTAGACCTCCAAAGAAGTATAAATCTGTCAAGTATGAGAAAATAAAGATAATGGAATTGAAGAAGGCAGAGAACAGAAGAGAATATCAAAGGCTGATAACTGAGGAGCTCTTGAGGAAGGAGGAAGAAATTGATGGAAGCTCAGAAGAGAATATTGAGAAGAGATGGTGCCTACTGAAGAAGTCGCTGTTGAGAGTTGCAGAGGAAGTGTGTGGAAAGACAGTAGTGGGAGAGCATGTAAAAAGAACCAAGTGGTGGAACGATTTGGTGAAAGAGAAGGTTCGACTGAAGAAGGAGGCATGGAAAAAGTTTCTCAGAACTAAAAATGCAGATGATTGGACTGAATATGTACAAAGACGAAGAGAATCCAAACAAGAAGTAAGAAAGGCTAAGTTGGAGTCATGGGAGGAGTTTGGAAGGGAAATTGAGGAAAACAGTCAAGCAATGAGTAATAAATTTTGGCACACAGTTCGAGCCCTACGAGGAAAGTATGGAAAGCGTGTGAGAAGTGTGATTGATGAGGAGGGAAGGATGAAATCAGAACTGAAAGATGTATTGCAGGTGTGGAGAAATTACTATGAAAAGGCATTTCAGGAGGAGGTAAGACCTATTGATGGTGCTAATGAAGAAGATCAAGTAGAAGAGCAAATGCAGATATCCTTTCAAGAAGTTCAAAATGCCATAGAGTGCATGAAATTGGGAAAAGCAGCTGGATATGATGGTATAACACCCGAACTCATTAAATATGGAGGGGAAAGAGTAGCTAACTGGATATGGAAGTTGTGTAAAGATGTCTGGCAGTATGCCAAAATTCCATCAGAATGGGAGAAAAATGTGATTGTTCCCATACATAAAAAAGGTAGTTCAGTTCAATGTGAGAACTACAGAGCCATATGCTTATCATCAGTAGTATTGAAGATCTATTCCCGGATACTAGAAAGACGACTTAGAGTAGAGGTGGAGGAGGGACTGGAGGAGGAACAGGCGGCGTTTAGAAGAGATCGTCAGACCAGTGATCATATATTTACTATCAGACAAGTCATGGACAAAAGACTGAGCCGCGCTGGTGACACCTACTTGGCCTTCCTGGATTTGAAAGCAGCATTTGATACTGTTCCTAGAGAGTACCTGTGGTCAGCCTTGAGGGAGGCGGGGGCATCTTATGAAATAATGAAAAGGATCAAGAGCCTGTACAAGAATGTAACCGGAGTTGTGAGAATAGGAGGTGCTGTGTCCGGAGAGTTTAAAATGGATAAAGGCGTCAAGCAGGGAGACAGCCTCAGCCCTCTGTTATTCATAGTGCTGATGGACCAAATATTGAAAATATGTAAAAGAAGAACAAGTAGAAGTAAAGTCGGAAATCATCAGCTCCGTCCTGTGTATGTTCAAGCACTTATCTATGCGGATGACATTGCATTGATATCAACAAACAAAAGAGACCTTCAGAATTCTGTCACGGAATGGTGTAGTGCAATAAGAGACAAGGGAATGATAGTAAATACAGATAAGAGTAAGGTAATGGTGATATCTAAGATGCAGGGAAATGCAGAAATGGAAATAAAGTGGAATGGAAAATCTATGGAAAGAGTGAATAACTTTGAATATTTGGGAACGGTCATCTCCACAGATGGAAAGGTTGATGAAGAAATCAATAATAGGGTAAGGAAAGCTAACCAGGTATACTACCAAATAAGCAGGACACTACTTGGGAAAAGAGAGATAAGCCAGGGAACAAAAATGAAAATCTATCAAGCAGTTTTTAAGCCCATCCTAATGTATGGAACAGAATGCCTGACACTCCTAGATAAACATAAAAGTAGAATTACCTCCTCAGAAATGAGATATTTAAGAAAAGTCGTTGGAAAGACAAGGAGAGACAGAGTGAGAAATGGAGTGATCAGAGATACTCTAAAGGAGGAAGAGCTGATCATTTCTGTCCAACGAAAAGCTTTAGGTTGGTATGGACATGTCACACGAATGAGGGAGGAAAGAAAAGCAAGGATGGTAATGGAAGCAAGACCGGAGGGACGTCGAGGCAGGGGACGACCACGGATGGAATGGAGCGAGTATGTGGCGAGTATCGCGGCTGGAAAGGGAAAGACAATGACGGACGTTAGGAGGATGGCCCAGGATAGAGTGCAATATAAGAAATGGCTGGAGGCACCCGACGCTTAGCGGCATAAGGGGAAGGAAAAGAAGAAGAAGAAGAACTTTGGACTCAGGTTTTAATGATTTTCAAAATAGTTAACCTGAAAATCAGATTCTATTGACCATTTATTCATTAGGCCATCTTCATTGTCATTTTGAAATTTAGCAACTTGTTTCACATTGCCATTCACTGGCTCAAACCTGAATTATCATGTATTTTGTACACCAAATTTTTGTGAATCTTTTCAATTATCTTTCATTCTAGTCAAAGTTATTACAATTTGACTTTTTATTACAATTATCAGCTTCAATTATTTTGGTTCTTAGTTCCATTCCCTTGTTTGGATTTGTAAGAATCTTTTTTACAATTTTCAGCTTCAATTATTGTGATTCTTAGTTCCATTCCCTTGTTTGGTTTTGTAAGAATTTTTATCATGAATGTTAACGTTTGGCAATTCCAAGCCTTTTTACAAACTCTAGTTAATCAATTCAATTTTAACAGCCTCAATCAATTTGTTCTTAAGTCTATTCTCCAATCTAGACTCACAAGAATCTTTGTAACATTACATTATTATCTTTAGTATCTTAGTATTCAAATATTATATCTTATTCAATTTTGAAGATTAATTCATGTTTTACAATTAAATTTGATTCAATTATACCTTCATTAACTGCACTATGAATCATAACTGCATTATAAATCACTTTTAAGATTGTATTATCAGTATTGTATTTCTCGTTAAAATTGCATTCCAGTAATATCACTTATATCAATTTTTATTAGAAGGTTTTCACACTCAATCTTTTTAATATTTTCCAATACTATAATTTTCATCTATTTTATTTGAAATTTTGCTTACTTGTAACTACAACTCAGAAGTATTAAGAAACTTTAGCATCACATTGATTGATGATTGCTCACATGTAAAAAACATAACATTTTAAAGTGTAGTTATTAATTTTTTGGGAATTTCATCAATTGAATTATTATTGTCATTCATTCTTGACTCAATATATGTTTACTTGCACTTCTAGAACTTTTGTATGTTCAAGTTTTATCTTGCACCAATCTTTGATTTATCAAAATATAATCTTGTATGATTATAAACCTATTGTTCTCATTTGGCATTGACCTTTCCTAGTATTCATATATTAATTAATTTTCCCTAAGCTATCTAGCTACCAGTAACTTTAATGATCGTTTTGCATTCAATTTCTGATCAATTTTGAATGTACAACAATAATTTGAAACTTTATGTATGATTGGGTTAGATTCAGAAATAACACTCTTAGTTGTTTCATTAATTTATTACCAAAGTCCACTGCTCTTTTCATCCAGATCATACAGTTATCAAACATCATATTGTTGGTTATGTATTCTATTGCTATGCTATGGTAAAGTAAACAAACTATCAGCGCATGCGCAGAGAAGCAAGCAGACTAGAATAATCGACCAATGAGAGCTCAGATAGTTGGAACTGTACCAGGTCGGACAATTTACCACGCTTCGACTGTGGGGCAGGATTTTGGAACTGGAACTGGTTTCTGGAACAGAATCTGTGAAAACTCTTCCCATGGAATGCAGAACTTTTTACCTGGTAAATTGTGGACAATTGTGATTCGGACAATTTACCACATTCCATGTACACAGAACGGGCCCAATAGATATGCTGTATGATGTTCCATAAATGAAATTTTATTTATAAAATATAAACATAAACATAAATGAAAAATTATTTCTGAAAAATCTAGAAGGAAAATTGAAATTTGGGCTTCGAGGTGCACGAAATTGATATTTTTAGAATCTATGTGCAAAATTTGGAGATCTGAATCATTCCCGTTTTTTCGGTATGCAATCCACAAGTTGACATGCTTTGATGTAAACAAACACAAACCTACTCTCTCTTATTATATAGATTGACTGGACTAAAGGTAATAAATATCTGTTGGTGATTATTGATTACTTCACAAAGTGGCCAGAAGTATACCCCATTGCAAATCAAGAGGCCCAAACCGTTGCCAGAATGATAATAGAAAATTGGATAGTCGATTAGGAGTGCCATTAGAATTACATAGTGATCAAGGCAGAAATTTTGAATCAAATGCTTTTCAAGAAGTTTGCAAATTATTAGGGATAAAAAACACATACAACCCCACTTCATCCACAATCCAATGGAATGGTAGAGCGTCATAATAAGACAGGAGAGTTTCTACGAAAATCAGTTTCATCAGATCAGAAAAATTGGGATATGATATTTCCTTTATTTTTGCTGGCTTACCGCTCAGCCGTACACCGAGCAACTGGTTGGAGTCCAGCAGAAATGCTTAATGGGAGGAGATTCGACTCCCTGGAGATTTAATGTTTGGTAGACCACCAGATCAACAAAAGAATCGGATGGAATACATGCTGATTTGGAAAATCACCTTTCAACAATTCATGAAATCGCCAGAAAACATCTACATTTATACAGTACTAAACTAAAAATAAAGTATGATTTGGCATCATCTGAAACAAAACTTGAAGAAGGGAAACTCGTTTGGCTATATAACCCAAAGCGAATTAGAGGAGTTTGCTCAAAATTAGAAAGCGCATGGGAAGGCCCATACTACATTCTGAAGAGAATAAAAATGATGTAGTGTACAGGATTAAGAAAACTGAAGGGAGAACCAAACCAAAGGTTGTACACATTAATCGTTTAGCCCCTTATCAGCGAAATCTGGATATTGGAGACCAACATCCCTAAAGGGGGATAATGATGTCAGTAGGCAAACCCTACATGGATACTAGTCACGGTTGCCAAGGTGACTGTTTTAGCAACGAACGTTTACAAGTAAATAATTGTTGGATTTTGATGAGAGATGTTCAAAGATTATGTTATTTTTATTTTTATCTTGTTCGATGTAAACTTTTAATGAATAAAGTGTCAATTACAAAAGCACATTTACAACAGGATGATTCTCATAGAAAATGATCTAATGAACTTATATCATGGTGCGAAATCTTAATGTGATGACAATGGAGAATTCACTATTAAGAATTTCATGATCTAAAAAAAGGCGAAAACGAATTTTTGTGTCAGGATTTGGCGGAATATCTAGCGCAAGGAAATTTTGCATGGAATGATTACCACTCGGAAAGTGGGGGGGGGGGGCGATCTTCCTGGATCCCCGCCTGATTTTTGCAATGCATGCTGCAGTTGACTGATAATAGTGGAAGGATTCTTCCTGACATGGAAGACCTACGTTCACAGTGTTGTCAACTCTTTGGGCATGGAATTCATGATAGGTGGCAGTGATAGAAGAGCTTTGTGGTTGCTGGTTGGTTACCTTGAGATCCAAAGCGGCCGGCGCGGCCCATGCGATGCAGATAGGTGTGCGAATCGGCGGGCAGGTCTAGGTTGACGACCAGATTGGTCGCCTCGAAGTCAAGTCCGCGCGCCGTCAGGTCTGTCGTCAACAGGATGCGTGCCTTCATGTCACGCACGCGCTCGTACACGCCAATACGTGTGCCCTGATCCTGGCTGCCCGCGATCCATTCGCAGCACTTCTCCCAGCCTTTCCGGCGCAGCTTGCAGCAAATGCTTTCCGCTCTGACAACAACCCATTCAATCATTCTCTTCCATACAATAAATGTAACATGGAAATGCATCATTAGAATGCATAATAGAAAGTGAAATAGAAATTGAAATTTGAGTTTAAATTGATGAGCATCAAGTTATAACGCACTCAAATATCATATTTTATGACGTTATCACTTATCTACAGCAGAAAATTCTGCAACATTATAAAAAGGGATTAATAGGAGTTAATTTCTAACCAATGTACGTAGAATACAAGGTAGTAATCATGCGCATCTCTTGATGATCAGAGCCAGCTGATCGGTGTAAAGTCATTGGTGCTCTAAAAATCTATTCTTCCTATCTTTTCAATGTTAAATTTAGCGAATTTGTAAGTATTTTTCTTAAAAACTACATAACTTTCAAGTCCCATCGACATATCCTACGATTCATACAATATTTTTCTACAGATTCAATACTTTTAGACGGTTGGATCTACCAAAATAATCATTTTGAACACGCTACATAGCTTTGAATAAAGAAGTTGTTTATTTTTTTGTGTTTTGAAATACTGGTTGAAGGTACACTCAAGTATGAATTTTCTATCTTTCAACCAAATTTGACTTATGATGCATGATTTTCAACAGCCTTGACGAGCCGAGAAGAATGAGCTCCGATGAGATCCGATCATTGTGTCAAAAGTTATGAGTATTCGAAATTTTGATCCTTGAGGTGTCCTTATGCGCACCTCTCCAATAAATTAAGTGCATCTAAAGGGTGATTCTCATAGAACATGATCTTATGAAGATCAATATTATCATTGTTCATATATTATGAATTATCATTGCGCGAAATTTTAATGTGTTGACAATGTAGTTGGTGATGATGATAGAAGCTAAAAATTATGTGTTTTTCAAAATACGAGTATCTTTGTTATCAGGTATACCTGGAAATCGATATGAGATAAAGCGCTACCTAGTCTCAGATTGTAGAGCACAAAATTACGCCCAGAGGTATTTTGGATTATAAATTTAAATGATAGCAATCGGTAGATAGATACTGTTGATTAAAAACAAAATTTCATCCAAATTTATTTTTTCTTAGAATTTTACTCATTTTGAAAAAAATTGTAACTCAGTACTCATTGAAGGTAGAGAGTTCCGAATGATTTCATCTTATTCAGAATTTCATAATCTAAAAGAAAGGCAAGATAGAATTTTTCTGTCCGATTGCAGGATTTGGCGGAAATAGCTGGAAAATGAACCGAAAATACATATAACATGACTAAGTTATCCTGTCAAGCTTCTTTCCTTCATTTTGGACGGAACGCTCACTTGGGCTTTCCATTAGCACAGGGGGTAGGGGTGGGGACTTTTGATATGTTTACCTCCTTACTACCCTAAACAGAACTGTGTGGTCAAAAATTGTCTTCCAACCATTTCCATCTATATCCTTTTTGAGCATTCATTGCCTGGACTATTACCTGGTTTGGTAATTTGAAAACACGAGGCATTGGCTGAAAGGAACCGACTTGAGAATGGACATCAGCTGGTTTTCCTTGTTGATCAATCTTCGCAGCTGATTTGACGACTGATCAGGAGAGAGCAGCACAAAATGGCGCAGACCGAGTAGGACCGGACATTTGCCTGAGGGTGTCACGTAGGTTGGTGCATTGTTCATGTACTTGCCAAGAAATGACTTCAATTCTGATGTGAACGTTGCACTGCACACCACCACTTGTTTGCTGGCTGGTAAACTCTTAAATATCGCACTGAAACCGAAAGTTCTTATTGAAATTTCAAATTAATTATAATTTAAATATTTGAATTAAATTTACAATTTCATCCTAAACATCTGATTATCAGACAGAAGATGAGTCCAAAAAGAACAACCTTGGGAAGTTAAATTTATTTATTTATAGATAAAACATCATTTCAATTGAATATGATAAGATATTGAGAGAAATTGACTTCTAAGACATCTAATCCACCTCTGATAGGATGATTGCAACACCAACTTGTCAGCCCGAGCTGAAAGCAGTGAACAACGAGTGGAAAGTCCAACATAGCTTAAAACGCATTCAATTATACATCGCATGCAACAAATGATTCTATCTAGACGTACGTTTACAGAGTTGTCAATAAGCTGGGCCTAGTAAACACTAGGAGACCCTGTTGCGCGACCATCTATAGACGTCCTAGAGACACAGTCTAACAGAACGTCTACATATACCATGATTCGTTCCATTCACACTACAATGTAACGATTCGGACGAAAAAAGGAATTTCTTATCAGTATTTCTAGCGTTGCATGAAGTCTCACATTTCTGACGAGGACTGTAGACCTACGATTTTTGTTTATCACAACTGGCCCATACTCGAGGATTGATCTAGAGACATGTCTCGTAGACAACCTGCGATATGTTCCTGACACCAGATTCGCGCAACATGTCTCTTAGTGTGTACTATAGTAGATTAGAGTTATTTATTCATGTATGTTACAATATACGATACCACTGTCTTATACACTAATTTACATTAAATGACAGTATTGCTAATTATCCAAAGAATTTTACAAAGTATAAAAAAATAATTTTACAAAGTATAAAAAATAATTGATGAGAATGATGTGTTTTGTTTCGGTTTTGTATATGTTTGGACTTTTTAGCATCAGAATGAACTTTATTCCGAAGTGAAAAGTGTAAATTTAAAGTATTGTGCTCACTATAACCTTAGTGTCCGGTTTCCCATTGGGGAACTTTGGACTATATACGGCGAGGTGGAACTACCCTTGGGTCTCCCCACCATTCAAAGCCATACGCTAATAATAATAATACTAATAATAATAATAATAATAATAATAGTGAAGTAACTACATAAATCGGCGGTGTTTCAACAAATAATTGTCGATTCTCTGAAAAGGATGAAAAATAATATATTTTCCATCAAAACACGTCCGGGAGTACTAGCAAAGACGTACGAGGGTGTAACAGACGAATAATGCCGTAACGGTATGTTTTTCTTCATGATGCTAGGTTGTAGAGATGGCTGTGCTGGTTCTAGGAGCCAAGATATATGAAAAAACATGCACGTGTGAGAGTGGATGTTGGAGCAGCGAAACCACTTCACAATAGCCATCTAAAATATTTGTTGGGTAAACTAGTAATGAACTGAATAATAACAGTAATTGATTCAGAGTGAATTGAACTAGTATTAAAGAGTCCAGTGATTAACAGTTGATATGAGTGAGAGTGATAATTATTATACACTCACAATCTCAGGCAAACTCAATATCATTGTTGTATATCATTTCGATGAACAGGTTATAGCAGAGATACTAGCCAATATTCGGGAAATACCGTACTGAAACAATAAGCTTTCATTTGAATTTCAGAATTAAAGAATAAATAATATTGATTAAAAACTAGTAGAAGTAACTATGGAACTTATTCCTTATTATTCGAATGAATCAGTGGTTGTGGGAATTTTAATTCATTCTATTTTAAGTGGATACCAACCATAACCATATTAATAATAACCTTTACTACTATTACCATTACTACTACATAGAAAAATTATCATTTTTGAAATAGAATTTGAGAAGCAGTAAAATTAAATTATAATTAAATGAAAACCCAAAGTTAATTGTTGTAAACCACCCCGAAGACTTCTGCTACTATAAATATTGATAACAGGGATAACAGCCAGATGGAAATTCGATGAAAGCTAATATCCAAAAACCATTTGCCAGCCAGGGAAGAAGAAGTCTTCGGGGTGGTTAACAGCAGTTATAGAAAACGCAAATTAGACTTGAAGGTAATGGTGGCACCATCTCTGAGTGACATCGGTAAAGGTCAAGCTTCAAATCGCATTTATGCTATTCTAAATATTAGAGATGTGTCATAAACAATTTTAAAATCATGTTTCATTTATGTTTTATTTAGAGAAAAACAAAAAAATACTCATCATTTGTCCAATTACAACAGTGAATGCTTGAATTGGTGCTACTCGTTTCTAATTTTTGATATATTTTTTACCTTTCTCGTTATTTAATTTCATTTCTCATAGTTGTTTCTTTGTTATGTTATTGATTAGTTAGGGTATGACCACATTTCAAATTTAAACGCACACAAAGCACATGAACAGTTTGAACTTTTTTCACTGCTTGAAATTTACCTATTCCACTCATGGTTGGAGCCACCATCACCCGCCTCTCCAATTTGCGTTTACTATAACTTTGGGGTTTCATTTAATAATTATTTATCGATTAGCATTTGAATAAATGCAATTCTCATCAATTTCCATCTATAGTAACATTGAATGTTGTATTGCAAGTAAATTTTTAATTCAAGCGGTGCTTTTTGCTGCACTACATGATGAGTAAGTTAGTAATGAAAGGAAAAATTGTGAGTCAACTTACTTGATATCATCTTTGAAGGAGAGGTTCATTAGCATATCAGCCTCATCCAATACAAATAGT
>NC_052508.1:46627450-46670996 GCF_014356525.2 Nilaparvata lugens
TGACCTTTTGTTCCTCCAAATTGCATACCGTTTTGCCACAATAGATTTCTGCCAAGGTGCTTGGTCAGATTCTACGTTGCATGGCTCGGTCGATCGTTAGGTCGCCGATCACTAAATGTTTATGCCTAACCTCAACCTTCAATATTTTATAATATATTATATATTAGCAAAAAAAAAATTATTTCAATTCCTTTTAGGCTGTTGTACAGTTTAGCCAGGACAAGCTGATGTTATCTAATCTTTATGTTATCTCTTTGGCGATATTAGCCAGTTACTTTACTCAGACCTATTAATATTTCCGCTAGGGATTTTTATATCTACCCAAATTTCAATATGTTACACGCGCCCCTGGATTTGAATTCAAAATATTTGAGAATCACAATGTTTTAATGAAAATCCACCCTTCAATACATCGATATATTCCATACTTTTTCTACAAAATATACTCTTAAATTTTTATCATAGTTCGCAGATCTATCTGCTGCGCCTCCCTTAGACTTCTATCAAATACAATAGCAAATTCTCCTTATCAACACAAAAAATATCGTAAATATAATCTCCTAGACACATTCCTCCTTACAACACTTAGAACATAGTATTTTTAAATTTGCCGCTCGCAAGGCCACCAACCTAACTACACACATTTCTTGATTCTCTCATAATTGATTCCTTTCAAACAATAATTTCGATGTACAAATTTTCTGGGGCTTATATTTTATTGTAATTCCTAGGTCTTAATATAAATAATTTTCTATACATCAGGTACAATTCTTCTCTTTTGCTAATGGTTCTTTGGCTTTAGGTAACTAGCATTCATTTTAGGTTTTTTCGGTAACAACATGGCATAACTAACGGTAATAAATATAAAACATATAAATAAATATATTAACATTGATAAATACAATAAATAACAGTAATGAATAACATTTTGAGTTACAATACTTCTTTCATAATCATGTGTTTAACAGACGTTACATTATTTGATTTGGGTGGCTTTGGCCAGCTGACTACTTGTTCTACATTTCATACTGCTACGTCAGAATTTGCTATCGAATCTCATAGTTAACCTAACTGCTACATTTTTTCCTTTTAAAGGTAATTAACAAATTTTAAATATACTATCCCCGCTTGTGTCCTTTTTTATCTGATGTATATTATTTAATTACATAATTAAAATTATTCCTTTGCTTGTTGCAGGCTTTGGACAGTTGGAAGGAATCGAAAGTCTGATTTGTTGACACGAGGTTGCTTCATCAATATTAAATTATTACTTATGTTGTATGTTTAATAATTTCTTTGCCTTCGGGCCATATCCATAACATAGACTATACAACAATTTTATATAAATCCCAATCATTTGTAGAAATATATATAAATATTTTGAATTGGCATACTATTGCCGCCTATCAATTGCCATTATGTGATTGTGCATGCAAATTGTTTCAGTATTCATGCGCTTGGTAACCTCCTATTTCCTGGATACATTTCATTATTTTTATTAGGTTTTTTAAATATGCCCTCTACATGCTAGTTAATTTTCTATACGTTACTATTTGTTTCATGCATCATAATAGTTAGCCACGTGACCTTTTGTTCCTCCAAATTGCATACCGTTTTGCCACAATAGATTTCTGCCAAGGTGCTTGGTCAGATTCTACGTTGCATGGCTCGGTCGATCGTTAGGTCGCCGATCACTAATGTTTATGCCTAACCTCAACCTTCAATATTTTATAATATATTATATATTAGCAAAAAAATTATTTCAATTCCTTTTAGGCTGTTGTACAGTTTAGCCAGGACAAGCTGATGTTATCTAATCTTTATGTTATCTCTTTGGCGATATTAGCCAGTTACTTTACTCAGACCTATTAATATTTCCGCTAGGGATTTTTATATCTACCCAAATTTCAATATGTTACACGCGCCCCTGGATTTGAATTCAAAATATTTGAGAATCACAATGTTTTAATGAAAATCCACCCTTCAATACATCGATATATTCCATACTTTGTCTACAAAATATACTCTCAAATTTTTATCATAGTTCGCAGATCTATCTGCTGCGCCTCCCTTAGACCTCTATCAAATACAATAACAAATTCTCCTTATCAACACAAAAAATATCGTAAATATAATCTCCTAGACACATTCCTCCTTACAACACTTAGAACATAGTATTTTTAAATTTGCCGCTCGCAAGGCCACCAACCTAACTACACACATTTCTTGATTCTCTCATAATTGATTCCTTTCAAACAATAATTTCGATGTACAAATTTTCTGGGGCTTATATTTTATTGTAATTCCTAGGTCTTAATATAAATAATTTTCTATACATCAGGTACAATTCTTCTCTTTTGCTAATGGTTCTTTGGCTTTAGGTAACTAGCATTCATTTTAGGTTTTTTCGGTAACAAACATGGCATAACTAACGTAATAAATATAAAACATATAAATAAATATATTAACATTGATAAATACAATAAATAACAGTAATGAATAACATTTTGAGTTACAATACTTCTTTCATAATCATGTGTTTAACAGACGTTACATTTATTTGATTTGGGTGGCTTTGGCCAGCTGACTACTTGTTCTTCATTCCATACTGCTACGTCAGAATTTGCTATCGAATCTCATAGTTAACCTAACTGCTACATTTTTTCCTTTTAAAGGTAATTAACAAATTTTAAATATACTATCCCCGCTTGTGTCCTTTTTTATCTGATGTATATTATTTAATTACATAATTGAAAATTATTCTTTTGCTTGTTGCAGGCTTTGGACAGTTGGAAGGATCGAAAGTCTGATTTGTTGACACGAGGTTGCTTCATCAATATTAAATTTATTAAGAAAGGTCAGTAATTGGCTTGATAGTGGTGTTTTTCTTTGACTTCTTATCATATTATTTCAAATTCGACGATATAGCATGTAGAAATTTCGTGGCTTTCCCGTATCTTTTGGCTTTCTGCTTGTAGCTCTACTGTAGGCCGGTGGTTATCTGCTGTTGATTGTTGAGGCTGTCCTATTATTAATCTATCCTTCATAAATTTAAAGCCCTTGTATCTTGTGTATTCTTTCTTCAAATAACTCCTTGTTCCTTTAATAATAATTTCTTTTAATTGATCCAAAGCCTTCCATTTATTTTCTTTCAATACTATCCACATAGTTTCTTTATAAACAACCTTAATCATATCAGGAAACAGTTTCTTAAAGCAAGATTTTTCATAGGCCATAAACTTCTTCAATAATATTATCCCCTTCATTATTTCATTAACATCACAATTTTTAGCAAACATCACAGCCTTAATAACAACAATTTCACCATACAAGATTTCCAACAGTCAACAAATTCATTCAACATTAACATGGTCTTATTATAACCTCAATAGCATCACTTTTCAATATTATCACAGACATGGTAATCCACACAATACAATAAATCAAAACACTAATTAGTTCTTTAATAATATAATCTCTCCACATATAATAGCCCGGTACTCCCATTTTATTTACATTATTTCTTATTTCTTTCACTCTTCCTAGACACCGTTTATCCTTCATCAATCTCAATAAGTAGTCCATTTCGTTGTTGCCCATGCATGAATCCGTAATAGTCCTTTTAGTAGCTCCATTTTTATCCATTCATTTGATCCGTTTTTATCACATTTCTTTGGCCTATTCTTCCGGTCACATCGCTGATCATAGCCTTGAAGCGTATGTGCCGCAGATGCATGACGTCGGTCCCTTCCTGTCCTCCTCGGTGTCGGTCCAGTGTCCTCCTCGGGCGTTTGCGTCTCCAGGCCTTGCGGTGGTCGCTCCTCTTGTCCTGGATGCCGTCCTCTCGTTCTTCCATCTTGGGGTCCTTGTGGTGCCTTGGTGGGGTCGATTGGTGCGGGTGCATGGATTCTGTGCGCGGATGCTTGGTGGTGTTCAAAACAGGTAGTATGGTGGCGGTCCCTTGATAGGCGGTTGTAGGTTCGGTGCGCGGATCTGTTACATTTTTAATCTTTTCTATATTCACTAACTCCTTAATTAGTGCATGATCCTGGTGACTGCTTATATTTAGTAGTGACTCTTTGGTGGCGGGTTGCTCTTCGGTGGGAAACAGGATGCTTAGTAGGGATTGATGCTTGCGGGGTGTTTTAATTGCATGTTGGGTGGCGGTTTTTGGTGGTGGTTTATCTGGTATGGCTTTTGTTCTTCTAATAATATTTTCGGTAAATCATTTCTAGAGGTGGTGTGTGATGTTGAAATATCTTGCTTTTCTTTGTTTGTTTCATTGGAGCTTGCAGGCGTTATATCGGGGGTATCATATATTCGTAATTTAGATGTAGTCTTCTCTGTGTCTGGTGGTGGATATCTTGTGTTTTTTGTTGATTTAATCTGGACGCATGCTCTAATGTATATTTGTACTTATTTGATGAGGTGGCGGTTTATAATTTCTATTATAATTATTCTGAGTGTAATCATTATTTGAGTTTAATCGATCACGGCCATCATAATAATTCCGCGGTTGCTCTGATGGGTGTAATGATTAGTTGTGCGATTTTGAAAATTTTTATTATTCCAGTTACTATTTTGTTTGTGCTCATAGCGGTGTTCAATTGAGGGGCAGATCGGGAGCGATCATATGATACCGGTTCATAGCTTTGGCTGGTATACTGATTACTTTTTGAGTTATGTTGATTCTGTGTGTATCTTTGGTCTGATCGGTGGTTTGACATTGCCATCACAGACTGTATGCCATATAGATGATTTAATAGCTGTTTGCAATCAGTAATGGGTTGTGTGGCGAGTGCCATTCTAACTTGATACGGTAGTTTCTTCAGAATAATACTTGCTAATGCCGATTCGTTAATGGGCTTGCTCAATTGAGAATTTTTGAACTGTAGGGCAGTGACGAAAGTGGTACATGCACCGTCTAAGTTAGGGTTGAAATCGCATGATATGATGTCCGCTAGCACGTCCAACTGTTTACTTCTGCTCCAATACTGTTCCAGGAAGACAGCTACAAACTCATCCAATGATGTAAATTCATGGGCTCTACTCCGAAAGAACATCAGGGGTTCGCCAATTAATAACTAGTCAAACGAAGATGCCACATGCTCCAAGAGGTAGGTGCAAGAGTTTGTACTAATTTTATCTGATCAATGAATGGTTGAGGTTGCAAATGGCGATCAGTATTATCAAATTTACCCAGTCCTTGCAATATACTATGTGAATTGATGTTATCTGCTTGAATTCCTTGAGGTCGTTGTTGGATATAATTTTCTAATACTGTTATTTCTCCTGTGCCATCTGCCATTGACTATTATGTGTAATTTTATTAGCATTTACTTCTTGATCTAATTGAGTCAGAGTGGATTTTTGAATTAGTAGAGTTCCGTTTAAAGCCTTACAGGTTTCTGTGTTCTGATTGATACTACCTTGCAGTTGGTTCATTTTTGTGGACATATTAATCTGTTTATTTTGTATATCTTTAATACTGTTAATATTTTTATCACTGTAGTTGTTAAATTTTGATTGGCAACAGTAATTTGTTTGTTGATTTCTTGATGGCAATCAGCCTTAATGTTAGTTGTTAAATCCTGAATAGGTGTAGTGATTTGTGTGGTTAAGTTATCTATCCTTTCGTTTAGTTCACAGATAACCGTATCCAACCTTTCCGATAATCCTGCCGTAACTTTATCCTGACTTTCCCTCTGTAGATTTATCATTGCTTTTAATTCTTCTCTATGATTCTCTACTTTACTCTCAATAGTATCTAACCGCCGTTCTACTGATTGTATGGCGTCTGCTGTCTCTTTCATGCCCTGTTCCACTGTTTGCGCATTCTCTTTTTTAATTTCCTGCATCATGTTATCCATTGTGTTTTGTAACATAATATTGAACATACTGCTAGTTTGTTCCATTATTACCCTTTTAAATGGATCTAGCTCTGTGACTGAAAATATACTTTGTTTGCTCAGATGTGACTCGGCCTCTGGAGATGCGGGTTCTGCAGGCTGCTCCTCGCCCCCTTCAAAGTTGATCTCTGCTATCCGTTGATTCAATGGTATGTCAACAGCGTCGATTCGAGTGGATGATAGAGGTTGCAGACCTTGTGGATCGAAGACTATCGACCCGACACTTCCTGGTTCTCTTTCTCGTGGCGTATTGGCATCTACCATGGTGGGGTTTGATGTGCTGGGAGTCGACAAAGTGGGATCTGTGCAACCGCCGTACATATATGAAACTTCAGAGTTTGCGGGAGTGTGATTCATCATGTCAAATATGATAAATGATAATTAAAAAAGTGATGAATAATATGCAAAAATGCTTAAAAAAGAGACACAAACCGGGACTTACAGTGAAACAGTTATGTGCAAAGTGTTTGGATATCCAAAAATAAGGTATTTATACTTAAGTTTTTTATAATGCTCTAGCGCTCCAATATTGAATATTGATTCCTGACTAGTTTACAGACTGTGACTTGTATTCCAACCGGCTTATACATATATATTCTTGACTAGAAAGTAATAGCAGTTTAGGCTTATAAAATATGATATCTCTCTCTATAAAATAAATTTTTTTCACAATAACAATAATATAAATTTTCTTTAAAACATATAATTTCTCTTTATTTAAGCTATTGATTCCCCAAAAAGTAATACAAAGTTTAATTCGCCTGTTTTCCTCAATACTCATATATCTATAGTTTCATTATCCATCCATGACAAATTTCAATATGACTAGACTTGTCTTTAATTATTATCCTCAATATGGGTCTTGACTTAATTTCAAATAATTATTTAATGAGCTCAGCTCTCATCATCAGTCCCACGTTGGTACGGCATGTTTATGTTGTATCCGTGGCCTATCACGTTGGGCGCCATGTTTGTGTCACGTTATTTTTTTATATTTAAATAACGATTAGCCTCCTGCTTGGCATCAGTTGGTAGAGCATGAATATTTTGATATAATTATAAAAATTAGGTCGTGGTTTTTTAATAGGATACAGTCTCATAAAAATCTTTATAGGCCCAGATATGAGCTTCCCCTATAATTCTGATAATTCATTAAAAATAAATATATAGATATATATGGTACTTATCCTATAGTATTGAGGAATTAAAATGAATTGCACACCATAAACAATTTGATACATATATTAACAAATATTGCAAAATAGATCAGGGCAAAAAATATAAAGAGCGATAAAAAATATATAATATAAAAATAGAACAATAATCGAAATCAGTAAACTATCACAGGCTAAATACTATTCTCTAAATTATAGCACGAAACGTTACCATGTACTTTTATTTCTTAATCATATGCATCTTTTTGTATGTAGCTGCGATATAAGCTTGCTAATACTTGTCGACTTGGACAATTCCATTAAAATAGGTTCCTTAAAATCACCTTGATAAATTGGCAACCAATAATTCATATATATATATATATATATATATTTATCTCTTTCCTGTATAGGGCTACTGTAATATAAATATAAAGAAAATAATTAAAAATAAAGCTATAAGAAAACCTTTACAAAAAATAAATTCATTCTAGGTATAGGACAACAAATAATGCATTCGAACTGATAAAAAAGAAATCAAATTTAAATGTACAGCAAGATAAGTTTAAAAAATCTGAATCTATGAACTAAATGTAGTGATTGTGACAAATTCTATATCGGGCAAACGGGTAGAAATTTCCATATCAGGTTTCGAGAACATATCCAAGCACTAAAATCTAAAAATTATACACAAAAGTCGGCATTGCTGAACACTTGATAGATTCAGGCCATAATTTTACAGATATAAATTCCAATATGAAAATACTTAATTATGGTAATAAAAGTCAAAAACTGAATGTGAAAGAAGAATTTCATATTTATAAAGCAGCAAAATTAAACAGAGATAAAATAATAAACTGATCCAATTAGACACTAATAACCCATTTTTGATAGAATCATGCGAATTTAAACCAAAAATTTACAGTCCTAGTTCATAAAAACATATGAATACACTAACATATGATCAAAATAAGAGTCTTCCATTAGTATTATTTATTTAATTCATATCACTTGAAAATGGCATAATTGACCGAAACATGTCGTGATTAATATTTAAAAAAAAAAAGGGTACTGAGATTTTAATTATTTTCTTTATATATATATATATATTATATATATATATATATATATATTATATATATATATATATTATATATATATATATATATATATTAAATTCTCTAGTATCTAATAGATTTCTTTGCAATGAATATATATTTTATCTCAGGGTGCAAGATTCGGCACCTGACGGAATAAGTAGAGCAATTCATCCAGTGAATCAGAGCTACAACAAACTATCGCAAATTATATTGCAAAAATTAAAGATCATATGAATATGTATTAACAGCCTAGATTTTATACTTCTTTGATTTATTAGAATTTCTGAAATGTACTGACTCATTACTCCTCTAATAAAATACTTTAATACTATATTTACTTGCGCAAGTACTTTTTTTACTAAATTCTTAATTATAAGAAAACCCTTTCGACGAGCTAGCTTTGATTATTATGTAATTTCGAAGCACTGAGGGCGCCCTGTCACTAATTCAATATTTCTCACTCACATGTCGAAATCTTCTTATGAGCCGCTGATGTCGATCAAACTCTTGGTGGTCCTGGACTATGGTAGCCGGAGTTGTCTCTTCCAAGGGGTTACAAAATTATTTAAAATGAAAATGACTTCTGCTTTATAAGAGCATCACAAAGTCTTATAAGAAATTTAATAATTCAATTTAACTTTAGCTTTTTACAAGTTATAGCAAGTATTACACTCTATAATATTTAGGGACCTCTCATGGTGGCATTTGGCAGGCGAGTGTTGGTTCTCCTTTCTCAATTTTACAGCTCTCATTTCCGACTTCCAAATTTACATAAAATTTGAATATCCTAGTCCTCCGCCATTAAGGTTCAAATAGACCGTACTAAGATATTAAATTATTACTTATGTTGTATGTTTAATAATTTCTTTGCCTTCGGGCCATATCCATAACATAGACTATACAACAATTTTATATAAATCCCAATCATTTGTAGAAATATATATAAATATTTTTGAATTGACATACTATTGCCGCCTATCAATTGCCATTATGTGATTGGTGCATGCAAATTGTTTCAGTATTCATGCGCTTGGTAACCTCCTATTTCCTGGATACATTTCATTATTTTCATTAGGTTTTTTAAATATGCCCTCTACATGCTGGTTAATTTTCTATACCTTACTATTTGTTTCATGCATCATAATAGTTAGCCACGTGACCTTTTGTTCCTCCAAATTGCATACCAATTTGCCGCAATAGATTTCTGCCAAGGTGCTTGGTCAGATTCTACGTTGCATGGCTCGGCGATCGTTAGGTCGCCGATCACTAAATGTTTATGCCTAACCTCAACCTTCAATATTTTATAATATATTATATATTAGCAAAAAAAAATTATTTCAATTCCTTTTAGGCTGTTGTACAGTTTAGCCAGGACAAGCTGATGTTATCTAATCTTATGTTATCTCTTTGGCGATATTAGCCAGTTACTTTACTCAGACCTATTAATATTTCCGCTAGGGATTTTTATATCTACCCTTATTTCAATATGTTACAGTATATATAAAAAATACCATTCACATCATGTAGATGATTTTTTTGTAAATTGATTTAAAGCAAAGTAATCATGGTGGAAAATTCAGTCACCATAATTCAATTTCAGTTGTGAGTATCTGAATCTCTTTTTAAGTTTTTTTTCTGGAAATGTATTATTATATTTCGCACCTAGGGCTGAAAATGAGACTTTTCTGGCTCGAAATCGGTTTTCAAGTCCGAGGCCGTTGGCCGAGGACTAGAAAAGATTGAGAGCCGGAAAAACATTTTTGCCCATGGTGAGAACGTTATTTTTCGCCTCACAGAAAAATAAACAATATATATATGAAAATAATTTATTGTCTATTATAAGCACTTCCGAAAGCAAAAGTGGAAGGTCATAGCTCTAGCAAATCTGAGGTAATCTGAATATCAGGAAATTGTCCAAGTATTTTTATTTTTTATTCTGATTTGTCTAAATAACCTAAAAGATTATGTTCAATTATGTAAGAGGTTGAGTTAAACTTTTTATTCTTCCAAATGACAATGCGGTGATATTATTATAAATGTTTTAATTATTGAATGATAAACACAAATGATGAAAAGTTTTTGATCAGCTGTTTTAGCACACTTGAAATTTGGCCAATCTGAATGTCAATGGAAGTTTAGGTTAGAAATTCTATCCTACTCTGAAAATCGAATTATTTGAATAGTTTATAATAATATATATCTTATCTGTATTTTATTCATCCAAATAGAATGATAGTATATTATTGCAGAATACTTTATTGAATTATAGAAGCATGAAATGATTCCGTTTATCCACTATGTTCCGTGATAAACGCAGTACTAGGAGGTTTGAGGTTAGATTCTATTATACTCTGAAAATTGAATTTGAATAGTTTATAATATCTCATTTGTATTTCATTCATCCAAATAAAATGATAGTATCTTATTGCAAAATACTTTATTCAATTCTAGAAGCATAAACTTATTCCGTTTCATAAACTATTTTGTAAACACGTTCACATCAAATCAGAATTAGCTGACTTCAAGGTTATTTTACAGCCCTAGGGCCGTAAAAATTTTACCGGCCTGGCCAGAAAACAATCACTTTCGGCCTCCATATGACGCATGTAAACCAGCTCATTACATCCAAGTGGGGCGAAAAAATTTATTACATCCGAGTCCACTGTACAGGTAATGATTTATTTTTCTTAAAATTACTTTATAGGTTGTTTCCTTGTTTGAAATTTTCATGTCTGTAAATTGAATTTAATTCCATCCTAACATTCTTGAAACTATTTTTCAGATCAATAATAACCTAATCCAATGTTTGAAACATTTTCATATAAAATTAAAGCTTCAAGTTGTCTCAATTCTTTTAAATAAAATAGAAATTGATATGTATTCCTGTTCTGGCTATTCTATTACATATAATATAATAAAGTCTGATTCATGTTGACATGTTCCTTTAAAAGTAATAAAATGAAATATTTTGGAAGCTTCACTTCAACTAATTTGAATTCTTTGTCTATGAATTATATTTTTGTTTCTCTTGACAAATTTATTAAGGTATCATGTTTCAAAAAGTACAGATTCTGTATTTTTGAACTCATCTTTTTTATAATAGTGGTTAAAGGTTTCTTCTCTTTTATTCTACAGCGGTCATTGAATCTCATTAAATATCTTTGAATCTCATCAAATCTCGTTGAATCTTATGGTATCTAGTTAATTTTGGATTCACAATCTTTGATATGGCCATGGAAAATTGTCAACAAATCCGTTCGAAAATAACTACAAAAAAAGGAACAAATCCATCACAAGTATAGAATACTTCAAGAACTTCATGTGTTTTGTGCAATATAAGTGAATGTCCGATATGAAAAAAAGTGTAGGAGGCCTCTCACTTATAACAAGGTATTTACAAATAAATTATACATCAACAGCTAATCATCAGAGTCTAGCATAGGAGAAGTTGTAAAATCTAATTTTCTTGTATTTTGAAATATTCTTTTCTCTTACGTTTGTATATTAAATTTACATTATAATTACTAATTTTATGATTAATTCTTGAGTATACCTAATCTATCCGATGGTGACAAATAGATAATTCAGAGAGATCAAATTGTTAGAGTCATCATATCCTTCTATCATAAATGCTGCTAAATTGAGGTGTTAGAGGATTAAATTGACAGAGTATTGAGGTTGATTTTATCTTATTATTTGTTCTATTGATTCCAGTATTCTGTTGATTGTTCTTCTTACACATCCATTCATCTTTTCTTTTGCAATTATATGCCCCAAAGCGTTTCAACTGCGCCTAACTCTGCGAGGTTTGCTTACAAACTCATTTACAAAATAGAGTGATATATGACTCTGTCAGGTATTCTCCTTTTTTTCTACTGTCATTGTTGGTGGGGGAGGATTCAGGTTTGAAAAATGTGAGAAAAATAAAAGTCATTAAAATAGTAAATTTGAAAGAAATTTGATGAATATAGTAAGGAAACATTGGATAAATTCATGGTAGGCTATTTTGTTATTAAAAATCAGTAAAATATTAAAAATTTTGCGATGTAGAGTATTCTGTAGAATAAACTTTCAAATGTAATTCAATCAAGTAGACTGTTTAACTTTCAAATGTAAATGAATAGATTTAATTTTTGAATCATTGTCAAGTACAATTTTTTGAATATGATATTGGATGAAAAATATTATTGTTTCACAATTAGTTGATCACAATTATTGTTTTACTAAAAGTAGTTTTCTTAAAAGTTTTACAGTTTTTCGTTTATTAAGGTTGCTCAATAAATTATTTATCGTTTCCTCAGTAATTAATTAAGCATTATTATGAAATTTTAGCTTTCGATTATAAAGTACAAGGATATTTAGTCAGTAAACGAGTGCAATACTACGGTATTGTTTGATATTGATAAAATAATGTGTAATCACCTTTGGTTCACAAAAAATTTATAACCCTTTAGTATTCTTTAATTATAAAATAATGTTCCAAATTTAAAAAAAAATGTGGTACTTTAAATTTATTTTTCTTAGTTTATGGGAACTAGAAAATAATTATTTTAAATTTTTTGTTAGTTGATTATGAATGATTGTCTCATAAGAACAGTTACTTGTTCAAAGCACTTTATCTGTAATAACCTTCTTTTTTCTGGGCTTTGTAATTTGACTAGAGTTTTGTGTAGATTTTTTTTTTAGTTGAGTTTTGTAGCTTTAGAAGTACTGAGACCTCGTCGTTGGTTATATTTTCTGGGATTGGAAATATGCGATTAGGTATACTTGCTATAGTACAAAGTTTCGTTAATTCATAGATCACTATAGTCAAGTATTGGAGTGAGGCCAGCTTGTATTTTGTGTTTGGATTAATAAGGTATGTCATTTGTTTGATTCATTGGCATTTTTGTTTCCAGTCATGGTTGACTATTATGGGATGCGAAATTAGTATTTTAAGATCGCCCTTAGAAATAAGTTTGTTATTGCTGTCTCAACTTTGATTTGTAGATTTTGTTTTTTTTCTTTCTGATATCAATTTAATTTTTGAATTACTTCAGTTTTTAGTTAAAGTTTTGTAGAGTTTTTAATTAATATTTAATTATTTTGAGGTGTAACTGAGTAATCAACTGTGTTAATTAAAGGTTTATAGTTGATTGAAATTTTTAAATTTGGTAACTTGTTGAAATTTAGAATGAGAATTTAGATATTTGTTGAAAATTAAATTTAGTAATTCATTAGAAAGCCATTGTATAAATTAGTAAGGAATAATTTTGGTTTCTGATATTTAAAATTTGGTTGAAATAGTTTTCGGAGAGATTTTTGCAAAGAACAACAGATAGTTATGTGATTAGAACTTCATTTTTAGAAAGATTTAGGTTCGTTAAAGAACAAATTTCATTTGAAAAGAGATTATGTAGTATTATTGAGCTGCTATTTGATGAGTTTATACGGTTGTGATTGAAATTATTATTATTTTGTGAATTCTACTTCTGCAATAATTTAGTTTTTGGTTGTTCTTTTAAGATATAAATTTATTAGAGCTAACTTGAGATTCTATTCTGTATGATATTTTAGTAGGGTAACGAAGTTTATAAAGAGTAAATTGTGATTAGATTGTTTGAATTCTAGGTGCAAACAGTTACCTAATAATATTTGGAATTCAATCTTGTGAATAATTGATTAAAACTTCTATTAGTGAAGCTTGTGAAATATTTAATAATGTTGAGTTGAAGGAATAGTTATGGAATAATAGAAATAGAATTTATTATAGTTTAGATTTTGCCTTTTGCCTTGTAGTGTGATAAAGTATGTTCATTGGAAATGAAAACTCGATGTAATATTATCTTCGTGATAACAATTCTGTTAATGAATAATTAGAGTTGATAAATTAGAGAATATTGCTGTTTCGAGTAGACAACCTTTCTCAGTAAATTATTGATAGGAATACTCTTTGAAACGATTTCAAATTTGGTACCGTTTGTTTTTACAGGTAGAAACTTAAACTTGTATCATTAATTCTCATTTATGCTTGCCTTTTTCAATCACCTGTTGACGTTATTATCAGTAATCTTGTTCGTCCGCTTCATTTTGAATAGCATGCCTTTATTCTGTTTTCCGTTCTGTTTTCTGTTCTCCTTCATTTGGAATTTTGTTCGGAACTGTAGAACTTTGACAATTATAAGTTTTCTAGTATTTGTTTTGAGAATAATGTAATCTAATGTAATGAACCAGAATATAATGTAATAAAGTATATTGTTGAACTTGAATTGTTGATAAAGTAATTATGATAAGGGTAAACTCAGTAAGAAACTTGGACATGTTTAGAAATCTATTGAATTTGATTAACTAATGGAAATTGTGATGTTAGTATCTGGAATTTTTTTTTAGTATTATTATTTCCTTTGGCGTTTCTGTTGAGTAATTAGTTAGTATTTCTTTTAGATGAGGTGCGCCATCTATAGATTTTTTCAACTTTACTCATTCATTTAATTTCTTTAAGGAATTGTGTAAAAATATTGTACAAAAGGAGATGTGGTTAGATAGAAATCAGAATAATAAGATTATTTCTTAGATTATTAGAATAATTATATAATTAGTACCTTGTTTTGTATGAATAAATTTTGAGTAGGTTCGCTAATAGACACTTAATTTAATTATAAGAAGAGTTTTTTTTATAAATTGTAAATTTTTTTGTTTTGTATATTGTTAATATTCTAAATTATGAAATCGAGTAGTAATTTATAAGATTTTGGTATGTAAATAGTGTAGAGTAACTTTGTCTATTGATTATCTAGAAGATATGAATTTTATAGTATAAATGAAGATCAAATGTAGTATAAAAATAAATTTAGTAGCATTAGAGTGATCATCAGAGATGGAGTATATTCATTTTGTGCTGGGAAAATGTTAACTCCATTCAAAGTCTGAGCGTGGATTTTTTTTCTCTTTTTCTAAAAGTCTTCAGATTGCTTCAGGATCGGCCAATCTTGTGGTTATCTGTGGTACTGTAGTTTGCTATTTTTGTGAACGTTGAGCCTTTCCCTGTTTGGTATGTTCCACTTCTGATCATCATTCAATTACAAAGTAAGAGGTAGAATTTTTTTTCGTTAAAATTTTATTTACCAAAGAGAAAGGAAATGCTATGGCAATGGATGTTTATCAATAAGGTGTAGATTTTCTCAAAAGAAATTCTTTATACAAGGTATGTCTCATAAGTAAGTTAGCTTTCAATTATTTCAAATTTTGAGTATCTGACTCAATTTTTTTTCTGTATGAGGCTCTCACACACTTGTGCGGAGGGAGTATGAGACGTTTTCTTACATGATTACTTTTATCAGCTGTTTTTCACTAAATATCTAGAAACTTGCAAAAGCTGGCTTGTTCAATTGATTCTATGCTTTTTTCTCTTTGCTCTGTCCTTGTCAGTGCCACGGAGCCTTTCTATTCCTTTCTCTCTACTCTCCTTGTCTTTCAGATAATACCGTTTTGCTTACGTCATTTCTAAATTTTGTTGAATCCTTTTTCGTTTGGTCTGAACACATTTGCTCGAGCATTTCTTGGAGAAGGATCGTTTAATAATTAACCCTTGAATTTTTGTCCTTTTATTTCTAACATCACAAGTTGTGATATCTATTTTATTTTTATTTCCATGTAGATGATTTTTTTGTAAATTGATTTAAAGCAAAGTGATCATGGTGGAGAATTCAGTCACCATAATTTAATTTCAGTTGTTGAGTATCTGAATTTATTTTTAAGTTTTTTTCTTGAAATGTATAATTTATTACATCCGAAGTTCACTGTACAGGTAATGATTTATTTCTTCAAATTACTTTATAAGTTGTTTTCTTGTTTGGTATTTTCATGTCTGTAAATTGAATTTGATTCTATCCTAACATTCTTAAAACTATTTTTCAGATCAATAATAACCTAATCCAATGTTTGAAACATTTTCATATAAAATTCAAGCTATAAGTTGTCTCAATTTTTTTTAAATAAAATAGAAATTGATATGTATTCCTGTTCTGGCTAGTCTATTACATATAATATAATAAAGTCTGATTCATGTTGACATGTTCCTTTAAAAGTAATAGAATGAAATATTTTGGAAGCTTCACTTCAACTAATTTGAATTCTTTGTCTATGAATTATATTATTTTTGTTTCTCTTGACAAATTTATTAAGGTATCATGTTTCAAAAAGTACAGATTCTGTATTTTTGAACTCATCTTTTTTATAATAGTGGTTAAAGGTCTTACACATCCATAATCACATCTTTTCTTTTGCAATTATATTCCCCAAAGCGTTTCACTCTCTCTTACTGTCTCTCCCATTGCAGTCGCTGTAACTTAGTGTTGGATGACACCTATTGTCTTAGTAAAGGCTACAGCGATACTGTACAGTATTACTAGAATTTTAAAATTGATTTCACCTGTTGAATTGAGAATAGCAGTCAGACGTAGTTGAGCAGTGCTTGTGTACAGTGCTATGGTTTCCTTTACTCTGATCGTGCATATGGGTGAGTTTTTAACAAACTATGGAAATTCATTAGACCAATTGTCCAGTTCATTACAAAATTCATTATTCTAAATTTAGGAGAAGTTTTTCACCAACTATCACCCAGGATTACCAAAAATTTATTCCAAAAAGTTATTACATTCAAATTCCATTGTATATGGAGAAAAAGAGAGCGAGAGAGATGGCAAAATTTTTTAGTATGTTTCATATGTAACTTAGGGAAAGAAATATGTTTTGTTCCATTGAATGTGTTCTGTATTATTAAAAATGTGAATTGTTTTATCTGCACAGTAATGCAAGGTTGTGCTATTGATAACTATTTATTAGATTGTTTAGATCTGTGCCTTTTATTGTCATTATGAGTTTAACTTGCTCCCAGCTTTGCTAACTATAATGAACAGACTATTGAAATTTCATTGCGATATTATGTAATTGATATTCATGAGTAGATAAGAAAGGGGAGTCCTAGGACAGAAATTTTGGTCATGTTGATTGTTGATGTTTTGCTTTATTCTTTGGAAACTGTTGCCTTCAAGTAGTGCTCACAGAGACACATACAAAGTAATTCGAGAATAATGGAATTCAATTTGATTTTTTTTTAGATTTTTGTTTAATTTGTATTTGAAATCAGTTTGATCTTTAATGGAATGTAGTTTGATTTTTCAATGGGATTTAGTTCAATGTTTCATGAAATTTAGTTTGATTTTGATTGGAATTTAGTTTGATCTTCAATAAAATTTACTTTAGTTTTTGATGAAGTTTACGTTTGAAATATATTTTTATTAGTTGAAACTTGCTTGTAACTTGTCAGAAATCGTGGGGATTGGTGTCAAATGATATTCTTATAGATATATTAAGTAATAAATTTATGTTTCATCTTAGCTCGTGACCTGGTTATTGTGTCTTAGTTATTGAGTTTACCCTATTGTAAGAGTAGCCTTGAGGAGTTCTGCACCAGTTAAATTGGTGGCAGCAGTGGGATTCAGATAGCGAGAATGTCTGTCAATGGGGAACCTTTAGGAAACAGCACAATACTTGCTAGGAATGATGAGGATCCAGTGAGCAACATTCCTCTTCCTGGGATGGAGGAGCTATGTGCACAGGCCAAAGAGCTTGTAGACCAGGCACAATGGAACAATCTGAAAAGAACCTGATTGGCCAGGGAGCAGGAGGAAGATAGGACGGCACTATCTTCTCAGCCAGTCACCAGTCTACTAGGAAGGACCTGGGTCTGCAATCCCTTATCAAGACCTTCTCAGGGGAAGTTGGAGGACAGACCATCAAGGAGTCTCTACAGAATATGATGTTGGTCACACACAGGTAATTAGGAGGATAAAGATCAGCAGCTCATCTGTAGGCTAAAAAGTACTGGTGCAGCTGCTGCCTGTGTCGAAATTCATCCAGAGTTATTTGTAGTGACTATCACTTTCGCTGATTATGAGAGGGTATTGCTCAAGAGGTTCGAGAAAACCCTAGACCCTGAAAGATGGCTGCTGGTGCTGATCAGTCTCAAACAACGATGGGGTGAAAGTCCAAGGGCATTTGCAGATCAGTGCCTAGAGTTAGGTTTGAAGGTGATCCTCATACCTGCTACTCCAGGAAAAGCTGATTGGACATGAGCACAGATACAGCGGGCAGTTCTGGCTGCATTAATTGGAGGCCTCCAAGGTGCAGCTGCAATGACCTTGCAGATTCACCCACCTAAAGATCTGGAAGCTGCCATTGTGGAGGCTGAGAGAGTGGACCAAGCAACTAGTAGTCAATCTGCCGATATTTTTGCCCAGCTACATCAGCCCTTTCGAAGACGTGAAGAAGAACCTCATGTGAATACACTCCTCATCCAATCAACCAATAGCTCATCATCTCCTGTTGGCAATGTTCGAGCACCAGGGGCCTGCTACACTTGTGATGGGAGAGGGCATTCTGCAAGAGATTGCTCAAGCTGTCTGAATGAGAATCCCAGACCACTCAGGTCAGGAGGGAATCGGTCATCAAGAGGAAACCAGAGATCCCTGATTTTGTTTTGTATGCGAGATCCCCAACATATGTTGTATGCTTGTCCAAAACGAGTAACTGCTCCAAGATGAAATACCAGCAATCAAAACAGTGGTACTACAGTTTCCAGTGGCAGCAACAGTTATGATTCCCCAAACAGGGAGAGGCTGGGAGTTGCCTCACTTCCCGGCCAGTAGATTTGGGAGCTAATGTCAAGAGAGTTCCTAGCATTAATGTCATCCAGTGTGACCAGGGTGACATGTGACTATGAAAATCATGGGGTTGGACAAGTCCTTACTTGTGGATACAGGAGCTGAGATCTGTGTTCTGAAGGAAGCAATTCCAGGTATAATTGTAGCTGCAGGAGGCATGCAGGCTAGGGCAGTAACTGGAGACTCGCTCAGGATCCAAGGCATTCAAGGAGTGGAATGCTCAGCAGCACAACTACAAGTTAGGCACCTTTTTGTGATAGCAGCTGTAGATGTGGCTGGTGATGGACTGATTGACTGGGACCTTTTGAAAAGACTTGGGGCAGTAATTGATGCAGAAGAGGGAATTGTGACCTTTCAAGGAGTTTGGATAACAACCACACAGAGGTGGGCCAAATTTGAGGGGAGACCTATAGGGGAAACCAGGCGAGCTCGAGAAATAAAGGACAGCAGCACCCAGACTATTGCTGTTTGTGATGTTGGAGTCCAAGTGGAAATGACACCCAGAGTTGAGAGGTGCCAATTAGAGCAAAACTTCTTGGGGCAGCCAGACAAGAAGACTACAGACAGTTCAATGGATCCCAAATCCCCTTCAACTAATTCAAGAGACCACAAGCCACCAGGAAGACCTGAAAGATGTTCCAAGCAACCGAAACTAGAAGCAGAAGACAATGACAAGGATAACGCCCCACCAACAGAAGAAGAGTATGACCATCAGGGACTCAGCTTTGGAGTGAATGCTGTTTCCCACACCATTGTACCAGCATGGTCTGAAGTGTTGGTAAAAGTACAAATCAAGCAAGAGAACCAAGGAGAAGACATGTTGATTGAACCTGTATCTCTGCCTTCTGGGTTGCTTGCTAGTAGAAATATAAATCGACCAATGAGAGGACAGACACTTGTGGGCGTGGTTAATCTAACAACTGCACCTTTAGTCATTCATCGGAATCAACTCCTTGGAAATGCAGAATACATCAGACAGGAAGAACCAATATATCTAATAGCTTCACTCACTGGAAGGGAAGAGAAAGAGAAACTGGAGCTTCAATTGATGGAGAAATTGAAACATCTACCCTCCAAAGATGCTAAAATCTTGGAAAAGGTGCTAAGGAAATATGCCACATTGTTTGAAGAGCCTGGAAGATGAGGCTGCAGTATTAACGTGGAGCATCACATTCCTGTTACCTCAGATCGGCCAATCAGCAAATGGCCCCACCGTGTGCTATATCATCTTCGACCAGTGGTAGAAGAACACCTTGCAGAGATGCTTGACAAAGGGTCAATCATACCTTCCACCAGTCCCTGGAGTGCCCCAGTAGTGCTGGTTGGAAAGAAAACTACTGATGGCACTGTCAAATATCGCTTCTGTATCGATTTTTGAGCCTTGAATGAAGTAACGCAGACAGATGCATACCCTTCACTGGATCTCCTTTGACAGGAGATCAAGAGAAAAACGGAAAGAGCTTAACGAGGTACAAAGGCGACTCAAGGAGAAGCATGCTGTTAAAATTAGAAGGAATGGCCTGGTAATTGATCGAACGTTTGTGAATTATGAAGATGTAAAGAAGAGGTACATAAAATCGAATGAAGATTGTCAGAGTGAGGAGAATCATAGAAAAAGAAAAGGAGAAATACTCCATAAACATACTAAGAAGATAATCTCAACTCAATCATGCAACAATCCGAAGCGGATGCAGAGGGGGAATTTACATTTATTGGAGCTCAGGGGTCATCTGTTATTGACTTATGTGCTATATCAATGGATGCCTTGCCCCTCATTTCATCGTTTGAGGTCCTTCCGGAAATGTTTTCTGACCACCTGCCGATAGTGACCACGATTGGCCTGTCTGAGCATGCTCGAGTGACAAATACCTGTGCGATCCCAATAAGAAGGAAGTTTCGATGGAAGCCACAGAATAAAATAAGGTATCAGCAAGTTCTCAGTGTCAAGATTGGAGCGCGTCGGAGCTAAAATGAGCCGGAAGATGATTTGAGGTATTTGTTGTTGGCAATAAGTCAGTTTGCCTCTGCTGGACAGATGGACAGCCACTCAAGGCTGAAAGGGAACCAATTATGGTACGACTTAGAATGTAAAAGAAAGAGAAAAGAATCGTTTGGTCTGTTGAAATTGTTCAGAAAAACAAACTTGGAATTAATTAGAGTCAAGTATTTGGAAACAAATAGAGCTTTTAAGTTGCTGTGCATAGAGAAGAGAAAGAAATTTTGGTGTACATTGACAGAAAGGTTCAAGATGGTCAATGACTCAGGAGATTTCTGGAAGCTTGTAAGGTGTTACAGGAAAAAACAGTTTTGTGTTGGAGTAAGTATTTGTTTAGAAGATTGGGTGAGACACTTTGATCAACTGCTGAATCCTATCATCGTAGCTGATAGAGTTTTATATGCTGTGCCATATGTCAAGGATAGAATTCTGGACTCACCAATCATTCTACAGGATCTGGACAATGTTCTTAGGAAAGTCAAAGAGAACAAAGCACCAGGTGAAGACAGAATCACCTACAAGTTTTTCAAGCATGCGCCAGCTGCCTTCTTAGAGAAATTGGTGGTAATTTTCAATGGCCTATATGACTCTTCCAGGATCCCAGAAACCTTCAAAGAAACAATTATATATCCAATATTTAAAAAAAGGGACAGAAATGAAACAAAAAATTACAGAGGAATATCATTTGGCAACACCATAGGAAAGCTTTTTACTGGGACGCTGCTCGACAAGATGGAGAGGTGGACTACGCATCACAGAATTTTAAAGGAGTTTCAGGCCGGTTTCAGAAAGTCATATTCCACGATCGATAATATATTCAACTTGATAAGCATTGTCAACATCAAGCTGCATGAGAAGCGGAAAAAAGTATATGCATTCTTTGTGGACTTTTCTGCTGCATTTGATAGGATCGATAGACAAGCATTGTTTTATAAACTTTCTGGAATTGGAGTATCGCTTAAAATGCTAAATGCATTGGAAAACTTGTATAATGGAACAACAGCTAGAGTTTGGGGACAAGAAGGGCTTTCAGAAAAGTTTGAAACTCACACAGGAGTAAAGCAGGGTTGCCTATTGAGCCCCTTGTTGTTCTCATTGTTCATCAACGATCTGGAGGATTATTTGGAGGGAGGAGTCAGCGTTGGTGGTGTGTGCATCCAGCTTTTAGCATTTGCTGATGATATAGTCCTGCTCGGACCGGATAGGTTGATGCTGAGGAAGATGATAGCGAACCTGGAAATGTATTGTGAACGGTGGAACCTTCAGGTGAACCTTGACAAATCTAAAATAATAATTTTCCAAAGGGGGGGTAAAACTAGCAAACATGATGTCTGGCGATATAAAAACGAACCAATTGAAGTGGTTAAAAGCTATAAGTATCTGGGAATGAACTTGACCTCGCAACTTTCATTGACAGAACATTTTAAAGAGAAATCCTCCTCGGGAAAGATGGCACTAAATATGTTCAATGGTTTGCTAGCAAAAAAAATATAGCCTTCAAATCCAAATTCAGGGTCTTTGATGCAGTTTCGAGATCGGTTGTATGCTACGGAGCACAGATTTGGGGGGGAAGAATGATTGAAGAGGTGGAAAAAGTGCAGCGTTTCTTCCTCAAGAAAGTGTTCAACCTACCTATGTGAACTCCAAACTACTGTCTCTATCTTGAGACCCAGGCGGTTCCACTGCTTGTATATACATTAAAGCTTCATATCAAGTTCTTGCAGAGGAGTATGAAGCTGCCTGCCAACAGATATCCTCGTGTTTTATTGGAGAAGATCATTGAGAAGAAACTATTCATATACAACGACTGGTTGAGTCTACAGGATATGTATGGAGTCTCTGCATCGGATCTGATCACATGTCATGTGCCATCAGTGCTGGCCAGAGTGGCAGATGAACTTCAGTCAGGATTTAGGAGAAGACTGCAGGAAAGTAGGAGATGTTCATTGTACCCAGAATTGGCACCCTTCACAGACTACGTCCATGAGCTGACCAACTTCACTCTTATTGAATGGTTTATGAAGGCAAGGACGGAGTTAGTCCAACTCAATAAATATTCTCACAGCCAGGCAGTGAAGCTTTGCTCTCTGTGTAGCCTAAAAGAGGAAGAGGACATAATTCATTTCGTCGCCAGGTGTCCGGTTCTGGTGGAGATACGACGTCAACACTTTGGAAGGAGTCTCTTGCTCCATGCCAAATTGAAGACTCACCTTGACGGGAAGAATTGGAGGATTGTGGGAAGGTACTGTAGGGATGCATGGAAGTACAGATACTTCATGATCCAGGAGTTCAATTATCGAACTGATTTAAAAACTCTGAACTGAATTGAAATTCTGATTACCTTATGGTGGTCAAATAAAGTATTTATCAACTCCCCCAGATGGCAATATGCCATGGGGAATTATCCGACATTTTGTCTGTACCTGTTAATTTAATGTAATGAATATTTATTATTGTTAATATTTATATTGTTTAATATTGTTAATAATTACTATCTAATGTTTATTATGCATGCAATTGTTCAATAAAGGCCTTTATTTATTATTTATTTTATATTGTTTTACTGATGGCACTGTCAAATATCACTTCTGTATCGATTTTTGAGCCTTGAATGAAGTAACACAGACAGATGCATACCCTTTACCCCTGATCAATGAGACCTTAGAAAGTCTGGGACGGAGTCGCTACTTCTCTACCCTGGATCTTCATAGCAGTTATCACCAGGTGTCATCGCTCAGGAAGATCAGGGAAAAACATAATTTACAACGGGAATGGGAGGCCATTTTGAGTATCAATGGATGGCCTTTGGCCTGACAGGGGCCCCTGCTACATTCCAGCGACTCATGGATAACTTGTTGGCTGATATCAAGGGTATAGAATGTTTTGTGTACTTGGATGACGTTGTTCTGTTCAGTAGCACCATAGAGCAACATGCAGTTAGGTTGACACATGTACTGGAACTATTTGCAAGAGGAAACTTGAAGGCCAATCTTGGGAAATGTGAGTTTGCCAAGGATTCTCTGAATTATCTAGGACATCTGGTCACTTCTGAGGGAGTCAGAGCTGACCCAGAAAAAATCCGAGCAGTGAGAAACTTTCCATGTCCATCCAACATCAGAGAAGTGCGTGGCCTGTTGGAGCTCTTTGGATACTAACAGCGATTCATACCAGACTTTGCTTGGGTGGCACAGCCACTGACAGAATTGACCAAGAAGGAGGTGCCTTTTGAATGGAGAGCCAGCCAACAGGAGGCCTTCCAGAATTTGAAGGATGCTCTATGTTCAGATCAGGCACTCTTTTTCCCAGACTTTGAACAACCTTTCATCCTGGCAACAGATTTCTCCTGAACCGCTGTTAGGGCAGTTAGAGCAAACCAAAGAGGGAGAGCAACCAGTAGCATACGCAAGCCATCAGCTCAATGCTGAATGCAACTACTCTACAACCGAAAGAAAGACTACTCTACAACTCTCCAAAAGAGTGATCTGCAGGTATGTCACGATTCCCCTTGGGCTGGGCACCCTGGTGTTGAAAGAACATTGTTATATATTTAACAACATTATTTTTGGCCAGAACTCCACAAGGATGTTCAGAAGCATGTGAATTCATGCCATGAATGTGCCATGAGAAAGACACCAAGAGCTCTAAAGGTACCATTGGAAAAAGCAAATGAACCAACCTATCCCCTAACCTAGCTTTGCAGTGCAGGCTGCAGGCTTGCCTGACTTGGACTAGGTGCTGAGACAGCAAATAATAGCAGCGTTGGTGGGAATGCGAGCGGCCACAGTTATCATCTTCAACCCAGCAATGGTCGGTGTAGTTCCACCTAGCGGTCAGACAAAAGATCAATCCAGTTGGTTATTTGATCCCTCCAGCCAGGCACAGCCAAGCAGCCGAGACAATAGAACAATGGAGTGACAGTCTTATTTGCATTCATCAGCAGTTTTCTTTCTCACAATTATTTTGATTTTTGTGTGTCAATAATAACTCCAGTCACAAGTAAAAAGTTTCCAGAAACGTGGTGTACTACCTTATTTATGACTTTTCATGATGATTTTCAATTATTTAAAAATATTGTTGACATTCTGAGCCTTCAGGCTAAACTTGGAATCGCTGAGAACAAATCTGCAATCAGAATTTCTCTATCACGGAAAAATAATGAAAAAAACCCAAATAACATCAGAACTGGCAAGTAGCCCATACAACAGCTAGGAACTTCCTTTTGGTTGTAGAGTAGTTGCGTTCAGCATTGAGCTGATGGCTTGCATATGCTACCGGTCGCTCTCCCTCTTTGGTTTTCTGTGATAGAACTGCCCCAACGGCGGTTCAGGAGGAATCTGTTGCCAGGATGAAAGGTTGTTCTTCTCTTACAGGCTCTTCAAACATTGCAAACATTGTGGCATATTTCCTTGGCACCTTTTCCAAGATTTTAGCATCTTTGGAGGGTAAATATTTCAATTTCTCCATCAATTGAAGCTCCAGTTTCTCTTTTTCTTCCCTTCCAGTGAGTTTTCTTCCCTTCTATTAGATATCTTGGTTCACAATAGCAGCCTCCAGATCTTTAGGTGGGTGAATCTGCAAGGTCATTGCAGCTGCACCTTTGAGACCTCCAATAAATGCAGCCAGAACTGCCCGCTGCATCTGTGCTCATGCGCAATCAGCTTCTCCTGGAGTAGCAGGTATGAGGATCACCTTCAAACCTAACTCTTGGCACCAATCTGCAAATGCCCTTTGACTTTCACCCCATTGTTGTTTGAGACTGATCAGCACCAGCAAGTCGTGTCATCACTGCGAGAAGAACTGATGTAGTAGCAGAACAAGTCTCGGTCTCTGATTCAGGCTTTGGCATAATTACATGAAAAATCTCCACATTCTTCTATTTTGTATAAATTAAAAGCATGTAGTCTGAAATATAGTACTGTAGTTGAAATGTAAGCGTGAGTGATTGTGAGTGCCAATTTATTTGTTTAATTTTCAATTCAATGGTGAGTGCCAAAATTATTATATTAAGCTCAAATAGATTGACCGAGGCCCTAAATTTATTGTAGAGTGAGTTAGCAAATTCTAGACTGAATATCGATTATGAATAATTGCAATAAAGTAGTAATTTAAGAAATATTATTTGAAATTGAAATTTTCAATGTAATATTGAAACAAGTAATTGAATAAATAACCGGATTGATTACAGTGACTATTATAATTCGATGTAACAGGATTACAAATTTCAAAGATGACCGATAATTGTATAATTCAACTTATAAATTAATATCAGTAGCATTTCTACAAAATCTTTTTATTTTACGTTCCTGGCTCGTGATAAGTTACTTGTTCCTGAAATAGGTGTGGTTAAACAATAGTGAAGATCTTGGCATTTGCATGAATGAATCCATCCAAAGCTCCCAACCGTGGATTCAAATCATTTGAACAAGTTTATAGTTAAGAAGAGATTTTAAAGGCAATTATTATCTATTTTTTCTCTGTTACAAAATAGGGTGCTAACAAAGTCCCGGGCCTCCCACCCCGTTACAATGTGATCAATAACTTTCCAAGCTATCATGCTCTTATTTGGATAAATCGAATTATTCTATCATTAGTCATTATTGATAGAATAATTATAATGGATTCTTATAGTAATCAGTGATATTTCATGTCAATAATGTGTATTCTTGTGAGTATATAAGAATGACACAAAAGACTATGCTGACTTTTCGAATATACAGGTAAAAATGACATGTACTTTATTTAAACCTTATGTACTATATTCCTCAGGCCTGTGAACACCAATGTACTTTATTTTTCTTAAATAAAGGTGGCAACCCTAGTCATGTTGATTGTTGATGTTTTGCTCTAATCTTTGGGAACTGTTTCCTTTAAGTAGTGCTCACAGAGACACATACAAAGTAATTTGAGAATAATGGAATTCAATTTGATTTTTTTTAATTTAGTTTGATTTGTTTTTGAATTTATTCTGATCTTTAATGGAATTAAGCTTGATTGTTCAATGGAATTTAGTTTGATCTTTCATGAAATGTAGTTTGATTTCTCAATGGGATTTAGTTTAATGTTTAATGAAATTTAGTTTGATTTTCATTGGAATTGAGTTTGATCTTCAATGAAATCGACTTTAGTTTTTGATGAAGTTTACATTTGAAATATAATTTTATTAGTTGAAACTTGCTTGGAACTTGTCAGAAATCGTGAGGATTAGTGTCAAATGGTATTCTTCTAGATATATTGGGTAATAAATTTATCTTCCATTTCAGCTTGTGTCCTGGTTATTGCGTCTTAGTTATTAAGTTTACCCTATTGTGAGGGTAGCCTTGGGGAGTTCTGCGCCAGTTACAAAATGATTGCAGAAGACTTGATACATCGAAATGATCCACACTTTCCTTGAATAATCCCTCCCTGGGGGCGGTTACCTGCAACTCTTCTTCCTTGCTGACGGCGTAATTATCGAGCCCAAATTATGAAAGCGATATAACATGATAGTCGAAGTTTTGTGTCATCAATTTGCATCACATTTTTCTTGAATACTCTGTCCCTGGGGGCGGCAAAGGACCCCTCTGAAGGCCTAATTAATTTGACAAATTATGAAAGCAGTATAACATGATAGCTGAAGACCAGAATCATCTATTCATAACTCATTTTTCTTGAATAATTTGTCCCTTGGGTCAAATCGAGGATCCTGGCCACCCACAACTCACCTTCCTTGCTGACATGGTATCTGTAGAGCCAGAAGTATGATGATGTTATTTCATGATAGCTGAAGACTTGTTTCATCAATTTGCTTGACATTTCCCTTGAATACTCCTCCCCTGGGGGCGGCAAGGGACCTGGCTACCTACAGCTCTTACCTTCGCTGGAGGCGTGATTTTTAATTCCCAATTATGTTGGTGGTATCAAATGTTAGCAGAAGACTTGTTCCATTGAGCTTCTCCACACTTCCTTCAAATACTCCATTTCAGGGGGTGGCAAGGGACCTGGTTACCTACAACTCTTCCTTCTTGCTGATGGCGTAATTATTGAGTCCAAATATCATGACAGTGATATGAAAAAATAGTTCAAGACTTGTTTCATCGATTCGCATCACATTTCTCTTGTATACTCTGTCACTGGTGGCGAAAAGGGACCTGGTCACCTACAACTCTTCTCACCTTCTGAAAGCGGAATTATTGATCCCAAATTATGAAAGTGGTATAAAATGATAGCTTGAGATTTGAGTCATCGATTCTCATCACATTTTTTTAAAACTTTTTTCCTGGGGGTGACAAGGGTCCTGGCCACCTACAAATCTCCTTCCCTGCTGACGGTGTAATTGCTGAGCCAAAAGTATGAAGGTTGTATTATATGATAGCTGGAGACAGGACTCATTGATTTGCATGACATTTTCCTCGAATTCTCCTTCTCTGGGGGCGGCAAAGGTCCTAGTTATCAACAACACTTCTCACCCTCTAAAGGCGTAATTATTGAGCCCTTATAATGTTAATGGTAACATATGATAGCTGAAGACTTGTTTTATCGATTCGAATAACATTGATCTTGAATACTCCAACCCTGGGGGCAGCAAAGGACCTGGTTACCTACAACTCTTCTCACCCTTTAAAGGGATAATTATTGAGCCAAGATCATGAATCAGTAAAATGTGATAACTGAAGACCTGATTGATTGATTCCCATCACATTTCTCTTGTATACTTTGTCACTGGGGACAGCAAGAGTCTTGGCCGCCTACAACTCATCTCCCCTTGCTGATGGTGTAATTGTTGAGCCAAAAGTATGATGATGATATCACATGATAGCTGCAGACTTGTTTCATCGAGTTGCTTCAAACTTTCTCTGAATACTTCTTCCCTGGGGGTGACAAGGGACCTGGTTACCAACGACTCCCTCCTGTTGACGATGTAATCGTTGAGCCCAAATTATGGAAGTGGTATTACATGATGGCTTGAGTTTTATCGATTTGCAACAAATTTTACTCAGATACTCCATCCAGAGAAGGAGTATTCGAGGAAAATGTCATTCAAATCAATGAGTCATGTCTCCAGCTATCATATAGTACAACCTTCATACTTTTGGCTCAGCAATTACACCGTAAGCAAGGGAGGAGCTTTGTAGGTGGCCAGGACCCTTGCCACCCCCAGGAACAAAGTTAAGAAAAAATGAGATGAGAATCGATGACTCAAATCTCAAGCTATCATTTCATACCTCTTTCATAATTTTGACCACAATAATTATGCTTTCAGAAGGTGAGAAGAGTTGTAGGTGACCAGGTCCCTTCGTGCCACCAGTGACAAAGTTTACAAGAGAAATGTGATGGGAATCGATGAAACAAGTCTTCAACTATCTTGTTAAATCACTCTCATGATATTTGGACTTAATAATTACTCCATCAGCAAGGAGGAAGAGTTGTAGGTAACCAGGTCCCTTGCCGCCCCCTGAGATGGAGTATTTGGAGGAAGTGTGAAGCAGCTCGATGGAACAAGTCTTCTGCTAACATTTTATACCACCAACATAATTGGGAATCAAGAATTACGCCTTCAGTGGGGGTAAGAGCTGTAGGTAACCAGGTCCCTTGCCGCGGTAAGAGGTCCACCAACCAGGAAATGACCGGGAGTGAGGACTGTGGCGGCTTCAGTTGGCTGTGAGGACAATTTGGTGAGCGGGCGGCTGTTCAAGATGCTTTCTATTCGTGTGGAAATAGTGGTGTATTCTTCATAAGTGATAAATGTAATGATTGGATTTTTTTGGAAGTCTCAGATTGGATTGGAATCATACAACTTTCAACTATTGGAATGATGGATTATAATCTCAAATTAATAAAAAATAATGTTTCATGAGTGAAATAAGATACCATTGTACACATGCATTCATGCTTGAAATGGAGAATTTTTCATTAATATATTTTAGTAATAATTCAAACAAGCATGTTGGTCAAGATAATTATTTTTCTAATGATGGCCAAATGGTCAAAATGATCTATCAATAGGCAGTTTAAGATATAATCTTCATAAAGTTAGATAACAAAATTGATGCATCTATATTGTTTAATTGAACAGTCAACCATATACCGTACAAAATTCACTCAATTTCTATTTGGTTACAGCATTACAGCATTAATTCATTTGAACTTATCATTGAAGAAAAATCACAAAAAAATGTCCAATTGAAAAAAGTCTGCTTATGGAAAATACAAAATTACTACAAAATCGCCAATCAAACATTTGTAAGTAGGTAGGTACCTGTTCCTGTTGTACGTTCAATATGACAATTCTACGTTCAATGTGATAAATGTAATGATTGGATTATATTGGAAGTCTCAGATTGGAATCATACAACTTTCAACTATTGAAATGATGGATTATAATTTCAAATTAATAAAAAGTAATGTTTCATGAGTGAAATGAGATAACATTGTGAACATGCATTCATGCTTGAAATGAAGAATTTTTCAATAATAAATTTTAGTAATATTTATAATATTTCATACAAGCATGTTGGTCAAGATAATTATTCTTTTTCTAATGCATGATAACCAAATGAGGTTTGGCCTATAGTCAAAATTACTTAGTTTATGATCATTTATTTCATTGATATTTACTATAATATGATTCAATTTACATGGTAATTGACCGAACGTAGAGAGGTCTATGTTTCAACTCGATTTGCTTTTGTCTGTCGCTGTATGTAACGCGATTACGGCCAAACGCGTTGATAGAACTCGATGAGATTTAGCAGGAATATTCCTTTTCCAACTAAGTGTCGATGTATAGCCTACACAAGGTTTTTTGAAATTTTGCATTTTAAGGATAATATGAGAAGGAATGAATTCCTCGATACTGTGATATCACTATAATCTATATATTGTAAAGTATCGAAAATTTGGGTAGATAAAATCCTAACCGAAGTATTAATAGGTCTGAAATAAAGTAACTGGCTAATATCGCCAAATAGATAACAATTAAGATTAGATAGCATCAGCTTGTTCTGGCTAAACGGTACAAAAAACCTAAGAAGGATTTGAGAGAATTTGTTGCTAATAAATATATTATTATATAAAATATTTCGAAGATTGAGGTTAGGTATATGCATTCAGTGATCGGCGACCTAACGATCGACCGAATCGAGCAACGTAGAATCTGACCAAACCCCTTGGCAGAGCTCTATTGCAACAAAACAGTATGCAATGTGAAAGAACACTTGGTCGCGTGGCTAACTATTAGGAAGCATGAAATAAATATTAGTATATAGAATATTAGCTAGCATGTAGAGAGCATAAGTAAAAAACCTAATAAAAATAATTAAGTGTACTCAGGAAATAGGAGGTACAGGCGCATGAATACTGAATCAATTTGCATGCACCAATAGCACAATAGCAGTTAATAGGCGGCAATAGTATGCCAATTCAAAAATATTTATATATATTTCTATAAATGTTGGGGATTTATGTTGAATTATTGTATAGTCTATGTTATAGATATGGCCCGAAGGCAAAGAAATTATTAAACACACAACCTAAGTAATAAATTGATATTTTTTGTACGATCTATTTGAACCTTAAATGGCGGAGGACTTTGATATTCAAATTTTATGTTAATTTGAAAGTCGGAAATAAGAATTGTAAAATTAAGAAAGGAGAACCATCACTCGCCAGCCAAATGCCACCATGAGAGGACCCTAAATATTTAAGAGCGTAATACCTTGCTATAAATTGTAAAAGCTAAAGTTAGATCAAATTATTAAATTTCTTAAAGGACTTTGTGATGCTCTTGTAAAGCAGAAGTCATTTTCAATTTCAAATATTTTTGTAACCCCTTGGAGAGACGATTCCGGCTACCATATTCCAGGACCACCAGGAGTTGGATCGACATCGGCGGCTTATAAGAAGATTTTCGACACGTGAGTGATAAATATTGAATTAGTGATGGGCGCCCTAGTGCTTCGAATCTATCTAATAATCAAAGCTAGCTCGTCGAAAGGGTTTTTATTATAAATTAAGAATTTAATAAAAAATACTTGCGCAAGTAAAATTAGTATTAAAGGTATTTTTATTGAAGGAAAAAATAGATCAATACATTTCAGAAAATTCTATTGAATCAAAGAAGTATAAAATCTAGGCTATTAAAACATATTCATAGGATCTTTAATATTTGCAATATAATTTGCGATAGTTTGTTATAGCTCTAATTCACTGGATGAATTGCTCTACCTATTCCATCAGGTGCCGAATCTTGCACCCTGAGATAAAATATATATTCAATACAAAGAAATCTACTAAGTACTAGAGAATTTAATATATATATATATATTTGGATTATTAGTTGCCAATTTATCAAATTGATCTCAATGAACCTATTTTTATTTGAATTGTCCAAGTCGACAAGTATTAGCAAGCACATATCGCAGCTACATGCAGAAGGATGCATATGATTTTAAGATAAAGGCACATGGTAATGATTCGTGCCATAAATTTAGAGTATAAAGTTTGGCCTGTGATATTTTACTGATTTCAATTATTGTTCTATTTTTATTTTATATTATATTTTTTATCGCTCTTTATATATTTTTTGCCTCGATCTATTTTTGCATTATTTGTTTATATATGTATCAAAATGTTTATGGTGTGCAATTTATTTTAATTCCTCAACACTATAGTATAAGTATCATATTTATATATATTTATTTTTTTAATGAATTACAAGAGTTATAGGGGAAGCTCATACCTGGGCCTATAAAGATTTTATGAGACTGAATCCTATTAAAAAACCACGACCTAATTATATAATTATATCAAATATTCATGCTCTACCGACTGATGCCAAGCAGGAGGCTAATCGTTATTTAAATAAAGAATAACGTGACAATATATAAAAGCGAAATGGCACTCACTCACTGACTGACTGACTGACTGACTCACTCACTCACTCACTCACTCACTCACTCGCATAACTAAAAATCTACCAAACCAAAAACGTTCAAATTGGGTAGGTATGTTCAGTTGGCCCTTTAGAGGCGCACTAAGAAATCTTTTGGCAATATTTTAACTCTAAGGGTTGTTCTTAAGGGTTTGAAGTTCGTCTTTTAGCATGTATATTCTTCTTCTCCCAATCTCTTAATTATAATTGAAATTCCATATCATATGTTACTATAGAACTATAATCTAGATAGAGTACCTCTTGAAACAGTTGTTAACTGGCAACTAAATTAATAATTTTGTCAGGTTGGCATTAAGTTGAGTTGACTTGTTAGGTTGGCATCAAGTTGAAGATTTAAATACATTTATCGCGGAAAAATTGATTGGGCACTGCTACTTCAATCCTGGGAATATTATATTACTAGCCGTTAGGCTCGCTTCGCTCGCCATATCCGTTTAGCCAGACGTTTAGTCTGGACCCCCGACTGGATTGTCCTAACATATGATAAAAATGCTCAAATGAAAAATGCAGGCGAGCGAAGCGAGCCTGCTGATCTCATTCTTGGACGATCCAGTCGGCCCCTGGCTAGACGGATATGGCGAGCGAAGCGAGCCTGATGGCTAGTAATTATATATGATCTACTTTGAAGATAGGATCAATCAGACTATAGAATTATCCATAATCAATCAGCTGACAAGATTATCCATTGCATGCATTACACAGATGTCTGGCTGTGTCTATTTCTATGAGGTTAGGGTTTCAATATTTTTTATGATGCATGCCCATCAGTATCAATATGCTCACATTTGGAAAACAAATTAAATAGGTGAATGAAAATGAAATAAAAAATGATTGAATGAACTGAATAATGCCGAAGAAATTATTATATTCTTGATTGAAAAAAAATAATTTTTAAATAGTTGAAAAATATTTTTATTAGATGGAAAGATTATCACGAAACTGGATAAATCATCATATAGGATACAAATTGAAACGTGAACTGAGTTTACTAGTAGTTCTGTGAACAGTAGAACTCACACAGTATTCTCATCCGCAAGTACATAATTGAAACTATAGACCTTATGGAAATACAGCAATAGACTGGCTTCTCCACACATCTGTGTAATCACTTGTCAGCTGATTTATGATGAATAATTCTATAGTCTGATTTTTAATTTTAGTTGGGCCAAACTTATACGCTACGGTAGCAACGAGTATTGATTGTATCAATCGATTGTATTAATTGTATTAATACAGTGGAAAAACGGTTTCAGGAAGAAAGCTGAGCCGAGGATAAATGGTTTTATCTTTAAAAGCCTCAAGGAAGAGCTCTGGCATCAAAAGTTGCAGGGTTTTTGGAAACGTGTAACACAGCAGGAAAAGATGTAGACATTGTATGGAAAGATTTCCAAAATCACACAACAGATACAGCCAAAGAAGTACTAGGTATTAGCAAGGGTATTCTGAAATATGGAAAAGACCCCAACTGGTGGATTGAAGATGTAAAACCATTTCTGCAAGAAAAGAAGTTGATTTTCAAAACCTGGCAAACATCAAAAGAAGAGTCAGATCGCCAAAAATATGTTGCTGCTAAGAAGCTGACTAAAAGGATTGTTGCATGCTATTGGGCGGCAGCTAGAGAGGATATGTGCAATAGATTGGAAAAAGCAGGTACAGACCAGGAAATTTTCAGAATTGCAAAACTCAGAAATAAACAGAATAAGGATATAAAACAGAATAAGTATGTGAGAAAATCCACTGGAACACTGTTAACTTCAGATAATGATATCAATGAAAGATGGCATGAGTATTACAACCACCTATTAAATTAAGAGTTCCCACGAGAGACACTACCTAGCCTACCTTGGTGCAGGGCCCTATAAGAGCAGTTGCGCTGGAAGAAGTGAAAGCTGCCCTTCGCAAAATGAAAATAGCAAAGCAACAGGACCTGATAAAGTACCTGCAGAGCTCTTCAAAATATGCAGCGAGTCAAGTACAGTGTGGCTAACAAACCTCTTCAACCTCATACTTACAAAGGGTAAAATGCCTGATGGATTGAGGCAGAGAAACTTAGTGCCTTTTTACAAGAACAAGGGTGATGTGGCAGACTGTGGCAATTACCATGCAATTAAGCTAACATTACATGCACTTAAGATCTGGAAAGTGTGCTTGTGGAAAGACTCAAAGAATTAACCACAGTTACACCTAATCAATGTGGCTTCACTAGTGGGGTAGGCACAATAGATGCTATACACACCATGAAAATCTTGATGGAAAAATACAAAGCACTAAAGAAGGACCATCATCTGGTCTTCATAGATCTTGAGAAAGCGTTCGAGAGCTTATATGGCAGGCACTACGGGCACAACTGGTTCCTGAACAATACATCAGAATCCTCAAGGACATGTATCATGACATCAAGACTGGAGTCCTCAGCCCTGCTGGTATTGGTCCGGAATTTTAAGTCAAGGTCGGGGTGCACCAGGGATCCACTTTTAGTCCACTGTTGCTCAACATAGTCATGAACTACATTACCGCACACCTTCAGAAGCCAGAACCTTGGTCGCTTCTATATGCAGATGACATAGTCCTTATAGCAGAAACTTTACAACAGGTTCAAATAGATTTAGCAGCATGGTGCACATTATTATAAAGTCGAGGGCTGAGAGTAAGTCGTACTAAAACAGAATACATGCACTGTAACTTCTCAGGAATCAGAACATCTAACATCAGCGTGACACAACCTCAGCTTGATGGCACTCCTTTAAAACAAGTTGACCACTTCAAATACTTGGGATCTACTCTTGCATGTACAGCCTCCGTTGACAGAGATATCAAGGACCGGATAACAGCTGCATGGCTGAAATGGCGATCATTGACGGGAGTCATCTGAGATGCAGAAATGCCCATCGAGGTCAAAGGAAACATATATAAGAGAGCAATCAGGCCAGTTTTAATGTATGGATCTGAATGTTGGGCTATGCGAAAGTCAGATGAACAACAAATTCATGTTACAGTGATGAAGATGCTCCAGTGGTCGGGAGGTGTAACCCTGAAAGACAAAGTTGGGGATGAATATGTAAGAGGAACATTTAAAGTTGATAATATAACTGATAACCTAAGGGAAAATCGCTTGTGCTGGTACGGGCACGTTATGAGACACAGTGAGGATCACATGACCAGACTCATCATGAAAATTGAACAGCCTAGGAGACGCCCTGGTAGACCACCGATAACCTGGATGGGTACCATTTCCAAGGATATGAGGACGACGGATTTAGAGCCTGAACTGACTCAACAATGCCCGGAATGGTGGAAAAGGATTAGGAGGGCCAACCCCAAGAGAAATGGGACATAGGCTCAGGAGAAGAAGAAGGTTGATTGTATTAATGTTGGCCTCCCATTTAGCTAGATCTACTTCTTATCTTTATATTTGTTTTGCCTGGAGATATTGCTTATTATATTTCTTTTTATCCTCATCAGAGGGGCTAGGTTTGCTCTGATAATTTAGTGACAGGACTATATTCTTGAGCAATTGAAGTCTAGGTGTGTACCATGACTTATTTTTCCTTTTTTTATGAGTCTGGCAACTTTGTAGCTTCAGTGCTCTTGAAGGAAAAATGTTCTCAAATGCTTCTATGATTTTTTTGAAAAACGTATCAAATAAATCTTCTGGGTTATCCGACAGCCAGGGAGTATCATTGTCCAGTTCACATTAGCTAATGCCATACCGTATTCAATAGTGGAATAGTGGAAACTTATCAGGATCGATTTTTCTCACTGATTTTTTATAAAGATTGTGGCAGGGCAAAGTATGGGAGGTGTCACTCACCACGCTCTGCCAAACATCTATCACCACTGCATCGTGATCGGCAATCAAAGGGTCTTGAACAACTACATTATAGCTCCAAGTGTCAAGAGAAGTAGCAACAGTATCCAAGCAATTCCTCGAGTGGGCGCATGATTTGTTATGTACATTCCATGACTTTGGAGTATGCACCTAAATGTGTGATAAATACTGTCATTGACATTTAACTGGATATTCACATCACCACCAAGTAAAATAGGCAAGTGTAAATTACTCAAACTTGAAATACATCTGTCCATAGTATTGGAAAAATGTTCAATATTACCATTCAGAGAGTGATAGACTGAGACGATAACACAATACTGAAATCGCTGTCGTATGGGTTTTGAAAAGAAATTTTGTCAAAACAACGATTTTCTGAAAATATTTAAATAATTTATAAATTATTGATAATTAGTCATAAGGAACCCCTATTACTAATTTTTCAGTATTCTCATCTAAGGGAAGGAATTCAAGAAAAATTCAATCAAACACAATAAATGTATAGAAATTCATTATTAAAAAAAAGGATCACCACTTCACAAAATATTATATACATGACAATATCCTTATTCTAAATTGATTATGGGCCCATATATTGGTTTAATAAAGTCTTTTGTGAATTTCAATGCCGGAAAATATACTTTGATTGTCACATTACCTCGGTACTGAGTTACATCGCAGAGTATTTGGGTAGTGATGTTCCATAATTGCTTAAAAGAAAACACAGCTCGGCAATTATCCCCTATTCTCCATATCCCTTTTAACCTGTTCCTCATATGATGCACTTGGAGTCCCTTGTCTCCTATTCATAATTGTGGATTGATTAGACATTAACAAGGATCATTCTTTCATAGTCAATCGTAAATTAGTTTGCCACAAACATGGACCGCTGTGAAATAAAACAATCAAGAATAATTTCTAATTCGAACTTAATACTTTTTTTTCTAGAAGGAACAATTCAATTATTACATTCGTGTGAACGATTATCTCAAGTACATTCATACTTTAACCCTTTGAATTGTATCATAGTCTAATTAAACACTCCACTTTTACATTAAGTTAATAATCCAGTTATAAAGTTTAAGAAGACTATAGTTTTCTTACTATTGATAATTACTTTTCCCAATGAACTATATGACATAATATTTCTCAAAACGAATTAATAATAACATTTCCATTTTACTTGAGTAAATTACTTTTGATGTTAGTCAACTTTCAAAATGAACAAGAATTTAAATATCAATTTCGCACATAATCTATCAATCTGCTCTAATGGAAGTAACAATGAAAAGTACCTTAACTATAATATGTATATGTATTCATATGTCGAAAAATTCAAAATCACCTTACGAAATAGAAAGAAAGAAACTTGAAGTGAATAATCACATCGTGGAGTTGTTGTTAAACATTGGGCTGCTTGCCGGCAACTGAATAAGGAGAAAATAATTTTCCCCTCTACCAATACAAGCACTGGCTGGGTACTCACGCAGAGCTGGCTGAGTAAGCAGAAAGAAATAAATGCTCTCTTTGTTCTTATTTTCTTCCTAAATGTTAATATTTATTTGCTGTTACAGCCAATGAGGTGGGCGCAATAACAAATTACTTAGTAGCTTCTATTGGTTTAGCCAGGTTGGAATGAGTGAACACAAATTGAGACGAATACACTTTTATTGATAATCAGAGGACCAGACCAACAATAAGTTGATCAAATGAAATACTCAAACAAATAAATAAAGTTCAATACAACAAAGTGGTGTAAAACAAAGTCTTTCATACAAAGGATGGAATCTCACTACACAAGACGGGAGCACAACTTGCTTAGTTCTATACTGTCTTTATGAAATATACTCAACAATAATAAGTCTCAAGTTGATATTGAAGCGGTATCACAGTAGTAAAACACTTGGAGCAGATTAATCTGGTGGAGAAGTAGGGGTAAAGTGAGAGTACTGCCCCAAAGCTGCCCCAAAGCTGCCCCCAAATCTGCCCCAAAGCTGATTCTTGGTTCTAGCCTTGCCCAATTCAATGTAATTTGAACTAACTTAACCTAGCCATACCCCTAATCACACAATAAATCTTAAATGAAGATCCCCATTCCCATTTTCTTGGAAAAACTAGATCCAGCTTTTTTTTATTTCTTGAATAACTAAGAAACCGTTAATTTTACAAAAAAAATCACAAGGATAACTTATTCCAGTAAATCTAATTACGAATCCATTGACACCCCATTTGTCAAGATTGAACAGAAAATGAGGATCAGTCCCACTTATGTGGAAAAGTAGATCAAGCTTTTTTCAATTCCCTTAATAACTAAGAAACCATAAATTTTACAAAAAATTTACATGAATAACTTATCCCAGTATATCTAATAACGAATCCATCGACACCCCATTTGTCAAGATTGAACAGAAAATAAGGATCTTATGGAAAAAGTAGATCCAATTTCTTGAATAACCAAGAAACCATTAAAAAGCTACAAGAATAATTTTTTTCAGTTAATTCATTTGTCAAGAGATCTCTAACCTAACTCAACTTTTTCTGAAACTGAGCAACAAGCACACAGAATCTCTAATGATATTTTATCTTAAGGAACCAACCTCAGCACTAAACCTCAGAGGGATGAACCTCTGTCTTTAATCACCTAAGTTTGAACTACTTGAAAACTCACCTCAGGTTTTATTGAGAAGAAAAAATATATAATAGAAATGTATAAGAAAGAAGTCAAGTCAGATATATTACTTGTTGATCAGAGTATACATCTTGATAAGAGTATTAACAAATATGAGTATATCACTCACACACCATATATTCAACAGACATTCAATTACAATGATGAAATTAGAATTAGTTTAAAACAAGAAGATATTTATACACTTCCAAGTAGAAGTTTTCTCATAATTGAAGGCAAAATCAAAGTGAAAGATAAGAATGATGTTGAAACCAAGGACTTTTCACTTATCAATAATGGAGTTGCATACCTATTTGATGAAATCAGATATGAATTGGGAGGGGTTGAAGTTGATCGCACACGTAATGTAGTATTGACAACAACCATGAAAAACTATCTGCATCAATCAAAACTCAATGAAAAAATTATGGAGAATGCAGGATGGAAGTTGACTGGATGGAAAAGTTTAGATAAATTCTGCTTTTGCATTTCTTTGGATATGTGGTTAGGTGTAATGGAAGACTATAGAAAAGTTGTATTAAATGTTTGTCAGGAAATTGTTCTATTAAGATCATCATCAGACTTAAATTGTATGAATCAGAACAGCAAGATCAGTGAAAATTGATATTACAAAACTACAATGGAAAGTACCCTACATACATGCTTCTGATACTGTTTGTCTTGATCTGCTGAGTTTAACACATAGGGTATACCAGTTACCATTCCATTCAGGTCATGGGAATTGCATGAATTTCCACATACCTGAAAAACCAATCTTCAATGGACAGTAAGACAATTTGAACATATTGAAACCTAGATTCATTATTCTTGGATTTCAAAAGAATAGGAAAAATGTATAACTGCTAACAGGTCACATTTCGATTTCTGTAATCTGAACAAGTTAATCTCTATTTAAATGCTCAATCATTCCTATGAAAATATTGTTGGTAATAAACATTTATTATATCACATGTTCTCTGAATTCCAAAATGAATACTATCCTTATAACATTTAAATTGCAATTAAAAGGTACAAACTTGTTTCTGTTAAAATAGTAAGCAGTACATCATTGAGTATGTACATTGATGAATATGCACCATTGGTTGTTATAGACTGTAGTAAGCAAAATGAACTATTAAAATCTGCAGCAATAGACATAAAGTTGACATTGGAAACAAAAATATTTTCAGAAAGAACCAGTGCCTACTGTTTAATCCACTATTTTTATTCAGGCCTTTTCCAAGTTATAATAGTAAATTCAATACTCAATAGACTAGAGCCATTATTGTGAGTTAGCGAAATAAATTATTTTCTCTCTTCTATTATGAATGGCCATGACTTCGAGTTTCCATGATAGATATTTAAAAATTGTGGCTCCGAGTCGTCGAGGAATGTAGATTATGGAATTATCTCTAAAACATAGCCTTCTTGTCGTGACATGGAGTGTGATAAGCTGGAAAACAGCAAGCATTGAAATTATAACAAACTACCGATTTTGCAGTTACTATTTGGTCCAAAGGCTCTAGAAGCCATGTGACGATTGGTCAAATTGATTCCTTCGCCAATAGGAGACCTGTTTCTAAATACAGTAGTGGGGCGATTCCCCAGCCAAGAGACCAGATTACGTTTCGGAAGACACTTTGCTAGGAGCACTACAAGAGTAAAGTGTATCTTATGTTTCGCCCTTTTTGGGCAGGTTTACAAGTTTATATCATTAGTTAATGTAGGAGCTAGTTTTATTTTAATAAAGTTTAAATTTTCTAGTAGTGCCATGTCCTGAAAAGTTTAATTGTGTTTCTTCATCATGTACGAATAATATTGTTTCTTCAAATAACCGCTAAGGTACGTAAAATAAGGTTAAAATATAATTTAGGGAATTTAATTGATTGAAACTTCCATAAGAGTATTGTATTAACAAGCCTGTTATTTTTCAAGTTAATAATATTGATTGAGAATAATCCGTTTGATTTTATTAGTGATGGAAGATAATTATAAATTTTTTTTCTAAAGAAGTATAGAAAGTTTTCAGTTATGTTACATTTGAGTTATTGTTCTGGAGATATATTATCGTAGAGTATTGCTGAAAGTCAGGAAGATAGCCTTTAAATTGGAATGAAATTTTTAAGATTATGTTCATATTGAGTTTATGACATTTTATAATTTTATATTTTTCAGACTCTGTTTTCAAATCAAATCAAATCAAATCAAATCAAATTGTTTTTTATTTTGACAAAAAAAACACAACTCAGTGAAATAAAGATATAAACTTCTAAGCAGTTAGTTCCTGTCAAAATAAAAATACTACTTGCTAAATTATTTACAAAATGTTTTCTTATGTCATTAAGGCTTTCGAATGATTTAGTAAATTTTTATGATAGAAAACTTAATAGACAAAGAAGAAAGTTTTTCTTTTCCATGAAATTAATATTAATGAATGTTACCATACATGAGTTAATTCCTGATATTGGGCCTGATACATGAATGTTCAAATTTTAATACAATTTAAATTATTTTCTATGTGTCTACTGATTTTATTTAATTAAAGGTAAAAACTATCTACAAGATGAATCTTATAGGGCAAACATTATTTTTACCTTAAAGTGAAATTTTCAATATTTTTTTTCTTTTATTGTGTTATAAAGTGTCTTGTTTTGTTTTGTGATAAATTCATAATTCTAGTTGATACTCGTTTTTGGACTTGTATTTGTAGGTAAATCAAATCATAAACTCTGGACTGTTCATTTTAAATTAAGGTTCTGAGCAGTTTTGGGCGAATGCCCGTTGTTTACACTTGTATTGCGTCCTATAGTTCATAAATAATAAATAAAATAAATGTTGGCTAGCGCACAAGTTTCCAACAATACTAGTCGAGCTACTATATGAAAAATTATATTTGATTTCACAAACCAAACGAAAAATATCATACAAGTTAGCATCATTTCAATCTGAATTATTCCTTTTCTAAGAGTATTATATCAATTTATATAAAAATTAACATCATAATTGATGAAGTATTCATTTTCTAAAAGCTTTATATTAATTTATTACGGGTGTTTTCATAAATGTTGCATTGTATATTAATGACACTCTGGCAAGTAAATTCTTTAATTCAATCTGTTTAAACTTTCAGAATGAAATCAGAATGTCAAGATAAAATCTAAATTAAATAACAGAATAAACTCCTGTTTTAGCTTTTGATGAATTGTAGGAAGAGTTAGAATTAATGCTGTAATACATTTATTTACAGCGGTTCATGTGTGTCCCCAAACCAACTTCATGTACCATCCCTTTGGTTTCGCAACTATATGTAACACCGCTTCAAGACACCCGTTCAGACGACAGGTCTAGGGACGTAAGAGGACGTCGCCGTCAAGCCAAATTCAACCGGTAAAAGTTCACCGCCAAAACAGGGTACTGTAACCCGACGATAAAGCACGTACAGACCAACGAAAGTGCAGTGTAGTGAACAAAGGTTCATTCGAGAATGTCAATCAAAAGTGGGGATTCAAAATTATTATGAAATTGGTTATATGGGTTACTATCGACGAAATTTGGGTTCAACGGGCTTTTCTTTCTTGAGTAGTTTCATGTTGAAATTAATTTGTTATTTTATGACTGATATTGTTTGGTTTTGTGACGTATTGCTATCTAAACGAGGGATAGTAATGCGCCCCCAAATCAGATGAAGAATGTCAACAAAGTAACATGAAATTGTTGTTTCTGTTGTTCGCTTTTAGTTGCCAATGTTTATTAAAGCTGTTTGTATTTTTCAATTATTTCAAATTGTAGTGTTATTCTATAGTATAAACCTATTAATCAGGCATGGCAAGATTAATTGAAGTTTTCTTGACTCTCACCCGTTCACCTGCATGAATTAGGTATAGACTCAGGTATTTTCTAGATGTGTCGGCCTATTTCTAAATTCTAAATTTTATTCAAAATTATCTTCTTTCTCATCTTTAAAAAGGTCAGGCACAAAGTTTTGTAGGCTAGTGATAGACAAGGATAGCAGAACCAAAGTTGATCAAATACTGTCATTATAACGTGGACCCCACTATAGAAATATTGATGAATAGTTTATGTTTGACGAATCTGATAAATCTGACTAATTCTCATGAGCATCTTGATTGATGAACTGAGTGTGGTTTCTCTTCAGATACCTTTAACAAAATACTGATGAGGATTCTAACATTGCTGAATACTTGATAAGAAATGATCACAAGTTGAGGGTCGAGAAAATGTTGAGTTTTTGCATTTT